>NC_134353.1:681377683-681677683 GCF_048569485.1 Anomaloglossus baeobatrachus | reverse complement strand
GTGAACACAGGTGAATTCGACTAACACAAATCAAGCCTTGGATGGTTCACTTATCTTTAGTTTTAATGCATGAGTTTAGAAAACATTTATAAAGGGACTCTGTCAGCACAAAATGACAGTGTAAAACCAGTACATAAGCTCAGTGCATCATGATGCGGCTAACCATGTAAGTGCACCTTCCCAATTACTTATTTTCTATCTCCCTCCCTTCTTCTCTGGCTCTAGAGAACCAGAGAAGTCAATCAAAGTGTGAAGATACAGAGCAAACGAGTAGGTGGGAAGGTAAACTTAAATTTTTGGTCATGCCAATGGTGAACTGAGGCCTGGACTTGGTTTGGACAGTAATTCTGTGCCGAGAGACTCCCTATAAAATCACACTTTTGTGTTTCCACTGACAATCTTGGCCTTTTGGATGCAGCAATTATTTTTCCTTTCCACAAATATTTTACATTTTATCATCTATATAGCCATATGGGGACTCAAACAAAGAGCAGCATGTATAAGACACTGGCTGCATTATTTTAGCCAGGTATGTTTTGCTCAAAAATGTTTTGGTGTTTCAGAAAAAATAAAATTCTAATTGAATGGTTCGATTCTCCTTGAAATGCCATAGCGTTTAAGAGTAAACATTATGAAATGATTCAGCCATTACCTGATGCATCCTGTGATAGTTCGGGCAGTATGTATCAGCTGTCAGGTCCTGTTCCTGTTAAGAAGTAAGGAAAAATACATGATACTCTACATAGAACAAATCTAAAAGCATTAGAAAGACTCTGCAGATAGATGTACTCCCCAGAAATATACATATTAATTGTGCATAATAACAGGAACTTCAGGATGTATATTTCCTCAACTAATGCAAATTCTATTTTCCTACATTTCTTTTTTTTCTCTAAAATGAGGACACCAGGATAAATGCTGTAATTGTGACAGTAACTCACTAGGCCAAACCTGACATGTTTCTAATTACCTGCTAAAATTGTCGCTGTCTCCTAAAGTGCAAATTATCACCCGAAATGACAAGAATAATGAATGAGTAACTCTGATGTAATGCAACAATTAGACCTTAAAGACACTGTCTAATATGGTAATTCTGAACACCCACTCTCTGTTATTAAATGGCTGATAATTATTTAATTATCTATGTGCCAGAATGATTTACTTCATTTGTTCAATAGTAGAATTGGGCCAAGAACAGAAAGCTTAAGGTCACAATGTACTGTCCGGGAGATAGCTAATGTTTATTTGTTGTGTTTTTTTCCCTCACATTTTCATACCCAATTAGGCAAGAAAAAAAATTATAAGAGGCTTTGAATAAACAAATTTATTGTTGGTAAGGTTGTCAAAGAAGTTTACGAATGAACAATAATGTGCGTATTAAATTAGGTTTACATTGCTATCTATGGTTCATCTAATAGATTACATTAAAAAAATTAGACAAATGGGGCCCTGGGCAAAATCTATATTGGGCCTTACAAACAATGAAAAGTCTATCGATGGTTTAATCCAAATTCATAAATATTTGTCAAATATTTAAAATACAATGTATTGTATATCGATAACTGGTATGTATCTAGAATTCATTTCCTTAATGGAAAAAATGTATATGTAATTATTTATAAGAAATACACTGTGTGTAGAATTGTTAGGCAAATGAGTATTTTGATCACATGATAATTTTTATACATGTTTTCCTACTCCAAGCTGCTTAGGCTTGAGAGCCAACTACCAATTAAGGTGATGGGCATCTCTGTAATGAGGAGGGGTGTGGTGTAATGACATCAACACCCTGTATAAAGGTGTGCTTAATTATTAGGAAACTTCCTTTCCTTTGGCAAAATGGGTCAGATGAGAGATTTGACGGGCTCTGAAAAGTTCAAAATCGTGAGATGTCTTGCAAAGGGATGCAGCAGTCTTGAAATTGCCAAACTTTTGAAGCGTGATCACCGAACAATAAGGCTTTCCATGGCAAATAGCCAACAGGGTCGCAAGAAGCGTGTTGGGCAAAAAAGGCACAAAATAACTGCCCATGAATTGAGGAAAATAAAGCGTGAAGCTGCCAAGATGCCATTTGCCACCAGTTTGGCCATATTTCAGAGCTGCAACGTTGATGGAGTATCAAAAAGCACAAGGTGTGCCATACTCAGGGACATGGTCAAGGTAAGGAAGGCTGAAAACGACCACCTTTGAACAAGAAACATAAGATAAAACGTCAAGACTGGGCCAAGAAATATCTTAAGACTGATTTTTCAAAGGTTTTATGGACTGATGAAATGAGAGTGACTCTTGATTAGAGATGAGCGAACCGGTCCCGGTTCGGCTCGAGGTCGGTTCGCCGAACGGACCTCCCGTTCGAGTTCGGCTCGTCGAACGTTCGACGAACCGAACTCGAGCCAATAGGAAACAATGGCAGGCAATCACAAACACAGTAAAACACCTAGAAAACACCCTCAAAGGTGTCCAAAAGGTGACAAACAACTCAAACACATTGGAAAGTGACAAGGACATATACTCATGCGAAAACAAAACAGCTGGACAAGGAAAAAGAGGAGGACACACAGATATAGGCATGGCACGCCATTCTAAAATCATGTAAAACACCGCAAGGTGACTCCAAGCATAGTCTCCCTTTTTTTCCAAAAATTGGGCCCCACACCCACCCACCCATTCAGTGGCAGCAGTTGGGCCCCAGTTGTACAATTCACAGCTAGATTTGCAGCAAGCACATTCAAAAATACGCCATTCTTATCCGTCCCCAGGATGACACCGGGGTAGGTAGCAAAGTCTTTCCTGATCCCAGCTCTGTTCATCTTGGCTTCTTTTAAAAACACAGCAAGCAAGGGTTACTCCAAGCGGAGTCTCCCTTTTTTCCAAAAATTGGGCCACAAAGACACCCACCCCATCAGTGGCAGCACCTGGGCCCTAGTTGCAAACAGGATGTTTTGATTTGCATCAAGCACATACAAAAATACGCCATTCTTATCCGTCCCCAGGATGACACCGGGGTAGGTAGCAAAGTCTTTCCTGATCCCAGCTCTGTTCATCTTGGCTTCTTTTAAAAACACAGCAAGCAAGGGTTACTCCAAGCGGAGTCTCCCTTTTTTTTCCAAAAATTGGGCCCCACACACCCACCCATTCAGTGGCAGCACTTGTGCCCTAGTTGTACACTTCACAGCTAGATTTGCATCAAGCACATTCCAAAATACGCCATAATTAACCGTCCCCAGCATGACACCGGGGTAGGTAGCAAAGTCTTTCCTGATCCTAGCTCTGTTCATCTTGGCTTCTTTTAAAAACACAGCAAGCAAGGGTTACTCCAAGCGGAGTCTCCCTTTTTTCCAAAAATTGGGCCACACAGACACCCACCCCATCAGTGGCAGCACTTGGGCCCTAGTTGCAAACAGGATGTTTTGATTTGCATCAAGCACATTCAAAAATACGCCATTCTTATCCGTCCCCAGGATGACACCGGGGTAGGTAGCAAAGTCTTTCCTGATCCCAGCTCTGTTCATCTTGGCTTCTTTTAAAAACACAGCAAGCAAGGGTTACTCCAAGCGGAGTCTCCCTTTTTTTCCAAAAATTGGGCCCCACACACACCCACCCATTCAGTGGCAGCACTTGTGCCCTAGTTGTACACTTCACAGCTAGATTTGCATCAAGCACATTCCAAAATACGCCATTCTTATCCGTCCCCAGGATGACACCGGGGTAGGTAGATAAAGTCTTTGCTGACCCATGACTTGTTCATCTTGGCTTCTTTTAAAAACAATGTAAGCAAGGGTTACTCCAAGCGGAGTCTCCCTTTTTTTCCAAAAATTGGGCCCCACACACACCCACCCATTCAGTGGCAGCACTTGTGCCCTAGTTGTACACTTCACAGCTAGATTTGCATCAAGCACATTCCAAAATACGCCATTCTTATCCGTCCCCAGGATGACACCGGGGTAGGTAGCAAAGTCTTTCCTGATCCCAGCTCTGTTCATCTTGGCTTCTTTTAAAAACAATGTAAGCAAGGGTTACTCCAAGCGGAGTCTCCCTTTTTTTTCCAAAAATTGGGCCCCACACACACCCACCCATTCAGTGGCAGCACTTGTGCCCTAGTTGTACACTTCACAGCTAGATTTGCATCAAGCACATTCCAAAATACGCCATTCTTATCCGTCCCCAGGATGACACCGGGGTAGGTAGATAAAGTCTTTGCTGACCCATGACTTGTTCATCTTGGCTTCTTTTAAAAACAATGTAAGCAAGGGTTACTCCAAGCGGAGTCTCCCTTTTTTTCCAAAAATTGGGCCCCACACACACCCACCCATTCAGTGGCAGCACTTGTGCCCTTGTTGTACACTTCACAGCTAGATTTGCATCAAGCACATTCCAAAATACGCCATAATTAACCGTCCCCAGCATGACACCGGGGTAGGTAGCAAAGTCTTTCCTGATCCCAGCTCTGTTCATCTTGGCTTCTTTTAAAAACACAGCAAGCAAGGGTTACTCCAAGCGGAGTCTCCCTTTTTTCCAAAAATTGGGCCACACAGACACCCACCCCATCAGTGGCAGCACCTGGGCCCTAGTTGCAAACAGGATGTTTTGATTTGCATCAAGCACATTCAAAAATACGCCATTCTTATCCGTCCCCAGGATGACACCGGGGTAGGTAGCAAAGTCTTTCCTGATCCCAGCTCTGTTCATCTTGGCTTCTTTTAAAAACACAGCAAGCAAGGGTTACTCCAAGCGGAGTCTCCCTTTTTTCCAAAAATTGGGCCCCACACACCCACCCATTCAGTGGCAGCACTTGTGCCCTAGTTGTACACTTCACAGCTACATTTGCATCAAGCACATTCAAAAATACGCCATAATTAACCGCCCCCAGCATGACACCGGGGTAGGTAGCAAAGTCTTTCCTGATCCCTGCTCTGTTCATCTTGGCTTCTTTTAAAAACACAGCAAGCAAGGGTTACTCCAAGCGGAGTCTCCCTTTTTTTCCAAAAATTGGGCCCCACACACCCACCCATTCAGTGGCAGCACTTGTGCCCTAGTTGTACACTTCACAGCTAGATTTGCATCAAGCACATTCCAAAATACGCCATAATTAACCGTCCCCAGCATGACACCGGGGTAGGTAGCAAAGTCTTTCCTGATCCTAGCTCTGTTCATCTTGGCTTCTTTTAAAAACACAGCAAGCAAGGGTTACTCCAAGCGGAGTCTCCCTTTTTTCCAAAAATTGGGCCACACAGACACCCACCCCATCAGTGGCAGCACTTGGGCCCTAGTTGCAAACAGGATGTTTTGATTTGCATCAAGCACATTCAAAAATACGCCATTCTTATCCGTCCCCAGGATGACACCGGGGTAGGTAGCAAAGTCTTTCCTGATCCCAGCTCTGTTCATCTTGGCTTCTTTTAAAAACACAGCAAGCAAGGGTTACTCCAAGCGGAGTCTCCCTTTTTTTCCAAAAATTGGGCCCCACACACACCCACCCATTCAGTGGCAGCACTTGTGCCCTAGTTGTACACTTCACAGCTAGATTTGCATCAAGCACATTCCAAAATACGCCATAATTAACCGTCCCCAGCATGACACCGGGGTAGGTAGCAAAGTCTTTCCTGATCCCAGCTCTGTTCATCTTGGCTTCTTTTAAAAACACAGCAAGCAAGGGTTACTCCAAGCGGAGTCTCCCTTTTTTCCAAAAATTGGGCCACACAGACACCCACCCCATCAGTGGCAGCACCTGGGCCCTAGTTGCAAACAGGATGTTTTGATTTGCATCAAGCACATTCAAAAATACGCCATTCTTATCCGTCCCCAGGATGACACCGGGGTAGGTAGCAAAGTCTTTCCTGATCCCAGCTCTGTTCATCTTGGCTTCTTTTAAAAACACAGCAAGCAAGGGTTACTCCAAGCGGAGTCTCCCTTTTTTCCAAAAATTGGGCCCCACACACCCACCCATTCAGTGGCAGCACTTGTGCCCTAGTTGTACACTTCACAGCTACATTTGCATCAAGCACATTCAAAAATACGCCATAATTAACCGCCCCCAGCATGACACCGGGGTAGGTAGCAAAGTCTTTCCTGATCCCTGCTCTGTTCATCTTGGCTTCTTTTAAAAACACAGCAAGCAAGGGTTACTCCAAGCGGAGTCTCCCTTTTTTTCCAAAAATTGGGCCCCACACACCCACCCATTCAGTGGCAGCACTTGTGCCCTAGTTGTACACTTCACAGCTAGATTTGCATCAAGCACATTCCAAAATACGCCATAATTAACCGTCCCCAGCATGACACCGGGGTAGGTAGCAAAGTCTTTCCTGATCCTAGCTCTGTTCATCTTGGCTTCTTTTAAAAACACAGCAAGCAAGGGTTACTCCAAGCGGAGTCTCCCTTTTTTCCAAAAATTGGGCCACACAGACACCCACCCCATCAGTGGCAGCACTTGGGCCCTAGTTGCAAACAGGATGTTTTGATTTGCATCAAGCACATTCAAAAATACGCCATTCTTATCCGTCCCCAGGATGACACCGGGGTAGGTAGCAAAGTCTTTCCTGATCCCAGCTCTGTTCATCTTGGCTTCTTTTAAAAACACAGCAAGCAAGGGTTACTCCAAGCGGAGTCTCCCTTTTTTTCCAAAAATTGGGCCCCACACACACCCACCCATTCAGTGGCAGCACTTGTGCCCTAGTTGTACACTTCACAGCTAGATTTGCATCAAGCACATTCCAAAATACGCCATTCTTATCCGTCCCCAGGATGACACCGGGGTAGGTAGATAAAGTCTTTGCTGACCCATGACTTGTTCATCTTGGCTTCTTTTAAAAACAATGTAAGCAAGGGTTACTCCAAGCGGAGTCTCCCTTTTTTTCCAAAAATTGGGCCCCACACACACCCACCCATTCAGTGGCAGCACTTGTGCCCTAGTTGTACACTTCACAGCTAGATTTGCATCAAGCACATTCCAAAATACGCCATTCTTATCCGTCCCCAGGATGACTCCGGGGTAGGTAGCAAAGTCTTTCCTGATCCCAGCTCTGTTCATCTTGGCTTCTTTTAAAAACAATGTAAGCAAGGGTTACTCCAAGCGGAGTCTCCCTTTTTTTCCAAAAATTGGGCCCCACACACACCCACCCATTCAGTGGCAGCACTTGTGCCCTAGTTGTACACTTCACAGCTAGATTTGCATCAAGCACATTCCAAAATACGCCATTCTTATCCGTCCCCAGGATGACACCGGGGTAGGTAGATAAAGTCTTTGCTGACCCATGACTTGTTCATCTTGGCTTCTTTTAAAAACAATGTAAGCAAGGGTTACTCCAAGCGGAGTCTCCCTTTTTTTCCAAAAATTGGGCCCCACACACACCCACCCATTCAGTGGCAGCACTTGTGCCCTTGTTGTACACTTCACAGCTAGATTTGCATCAAGCACATTCCAAAATACGCCATAATTAACCGTCCCCAGCATGACACCGGGGTAGGTAGCAAAGTCTTTCCTGATCCCAGCTCTGTTCATCTTGGCTTCTTTTAAAAACACAGCAAGCAAGGGTTACTCCAAGCGGAGTCTCCCTTTTTTCCAAAAATTGGGCCACACAGACACCCACCCCATCAGTGGCAGCACCTGGGCCCTAGTTGCAAACAGGATGTTTTGATTTGCATCAAGCACATTCAAAAATACGCCATTCTTATCCGTCCCCAGGATGACACCGGGGTAGGTAGCAAAGTCTTTCCTGATCCCAGCTCTGTTCATCTTGGCTTCTTTTAAAAACACAGCAAGCAAGGGTTACTCCAAGCGGAGTCTCCCTTTTTTCCAAAAATTGGGCCCCACACACCCACCCATTCAGTGGCAGCACTTGTGCCCTAGTTGTACACTTCACAGCTACATTTGCATCAAGCACATTCAAAAATACGCCATAATTAACCGCCCCCAGCATGACACCGGGGTAGGTAGCAAAGTCTTTCCTGATCCCTGCTCTGTTCATCTTGGCTTCTTTTAAAAACACAGCAAGCAAGGGTTACTCCAAGCGGAGTCTCCCTTTTTTTTCCAAAAATTGGGCCCCACACACCCACCCATTCAGTGGCAGCACTTGTGCCCTAGTTGTACACTTCACAGCTAGATTTGCATCAAGCACATTCCAAAATACGCCATAATTAACCGTCCCCAGCATGACACCGGGGTAGGTAGCAAAGTCTTTCCTGATCCTAGCTCTGTTCATCTTGGCTTCTTTTAAAAACACAGCAAGCAAGGGTTACTCCAAGCGGAGTCTCCCTTTTTTCCAAAAATTGGGCCACACAGACACCCACCCCATCAGTGGCAGCACTTGGGCCCTAGTTGCAAACAGGATGTTTTGATTTGCATCAAGCACATTCAAAAATACGCCATTCTTATCCGTCCCCAGGATGACACCGGGGAAGGTAGCAAAGTCTTTCCTGATCCCAGCTCTGTTCATCTTGGCTTCTTTTAAAAACACAGCAAGCAAGGGTTACTCCAAGCGGAGTCTCCCTTTTTTTCCAAAAATTGGGCCCCACACACACCCACCCATTCAGTGGCAGCACTTGTGCCCTAGTTGTACACTTCACAGCTAGATTTGCATCAAGCACATTCCAAAATACGCCATTCTTATCCGTCCCCAGGATGACACCGGGGTAGGTAGATAAAGTCTTTGCTGACCCATGACTTGTTCATCTTGGCTTCTTTTAAAAACAATGTAAGCAAGGGTTACTCCAAGCGGAGTCTCCCTTTTTTTCCAAAA
Organism: Anomaloglossus baeobatrachus; assembly: GCF_048569485.1. Lineage (NCBI taxonomy): Eukaryota > Metazoa > Chordata > Amphibia > Anura > Aromobatidae > Anomaloglossus > Anomaloglossus baeobatrachus. The sequence continues at coordinate 681,668,948 of NC_134353.1, read as the reverse complement.
ATTGGGCCCCACACACACCCACCCATTCAGTGGCAGCACTTGTGCCCTAGTTGTACACTTCACAGCTAGATTTGCATCAAGCACATTCCAAAATACGCCATTCTTATCCGTCCCCAGGATGACACCGGGGTAGGTAGCAAAGTCTTTCCTGATCCCAGCTCTGTTCATCTTGGCTTCTTTTAAAAACAATGTAAGCAAGGGTTACTCCAAGCGGAGTCTCCCTTTTTTTCCAAAAATTGGGCCCCACACACACCCACCCATTCAGTGGCAGCACTTGTGCCCTAGTTGTACACTTCACAGCTAGATTTGCATCAAGCACATTCCAAAATACGCCATTCTTATCCGTCCACAGGATGACACCGGGGTAGGTAGATAAAGTCTTTGCTGACCCATGACTTGTTCATCTTGGCTTCTTTTAAAAACAATGTAAGCAAGGGTTACTCCAAGCGGAGTCTCCCTTTTTTTCCAAAAATTGGGCCCCACACACACCCACCCATTCAGTGGCAGCACTTGTGCCCTTGTTGTACACTTCACAGCTAGATTTGCATCAAGCACATTCCAAAATACGCCATAATTAACCGTCCCCAGCATGACACCGGGGTAGGTAGCAAAGTCTTTCCTGATCCCAGCTCTGTTCATCTTGGCTTCTTTTAAAAACACAGCAAGCAAGGGTTACTCCAAGCGGAGTCTCCCTTTTTTCCAAAAATTGGGCCACACAGACACCCACCCCATCAGTGGCAGCACCTGGGCCCTAGTTGCAAACAGGATGTTTTGATTTGCATCAAGCACATTCAAAAATACGCCATTCTTATCCGTCCCCAGGATGACACCGGGGTAGGTAGCAAAGTCTTTCCTGATCCCAGCTCTGTTCATCTTGGCTTCTTTTAATAACACAGCAAGCAAGGGTTACTCCAAGCGGAGTCTCCCTTTTTTTCCAAAAATTGGGCCCCACACACCCACCCATTCAGTGGCAGCACTTGTGCCCTAGTTGTACACTTCACAGCTACATTTGCATCAAGCACATTCAAAAATACGCCATTCTTATCCGTCCCCAGGATGACACCGGGGTAGGTAGCAAAGTCTTTCCTGATCCCAGCTCTGTTCATCTTGGCTTCTTTTAAAAACACAGCAAGCAAGGGTTACTCCAAGCGGAGTCTCCCTTTTTTTCCAAAAATTGGGCCCCACACACCCACCCATTCAGTGGCAGCACTTGTGCCCTAGTTGTACACTTCACAGCTAGATTTGCATCAAGCACATTCCAAAATACGCCATAATTAACCGTCCCCAGCATGACACCGGGGTAGGTAGCAAAGTCTTTCCTGATCCCAGCTCTGTTCATCTTGGCTTCTTTTAAAAACACAGCAAGCAAGGGTTACTCCAAGCGGAGTCTCCCTTTTTTTCCAAAAATTGGGCCCCACACACCCACCCATTCAGTGGCAGCACTTGTGCCCTAGTTGTACACTTCACAGCTACATTTGCATCAAGCACATTCAAAAATACGCCATAATTAACCGTCCCCAGCATGACACCGGGGTAGGTAGCAAAGTCTTTCCTGATCCCAGCTCTGTTCATCTTGGCTTCTTTTAAAAACAATGTAAGCAAGGGTTACTCCAAGCGGAGTCTCCCTTTTTTCCAAAAATTGGGCCCCACACAGACACCTTATCAGTGGCAGCACTTGTGCCCTAGTTGCAAACAGGATGTTTTGATTTGCATCAAGCACATTCCAAATCAACAAGCATTTACTCTCCCCAGGATGGCACAGGGGTAGTAAATTCCTTCTGGATCCATGACTTGTTCATTTTGATGAACGTCAGTCTGTCCACATTGTCACTGGACAGACGCTTATCTGTCAGCACACACCCAGCAGCACTGAATACACGTTCAGAGACAACGCTGGCAGCTGGACACGACAAAATCTCCAAGGCGTAAGTTGCGAGCTCTGGCCATTTTTCTAGGTTTGAAGCCCAAAAGGAGCAAGGCTCCAGTTGCACAGTCATGGCATCGATGTTCATTTGGAGATACTCCTGTATCATCCTCTCCAGCCGTTGACTATGTGTCAGACTTGTTGTCTCTGGTGGCCTTGCAAAAGAGGGTCTAAAAAAATTATGAAAAGATTCCATAAAATTGGTGTTACCGGCACCAGATACGGTCCTACTGGTACGGGTAGACTGTTGAAGATGACGAGACCGTCCCATGTTTGTCAAGTTACAACTGGGAGATTCCCTCCCTGCACCTGCACGGTTGTTTGGTGGAAAAGCCGAGTTAAGATCGAGTAACAGCTTCTGCTGATACTCCTGCATACGTGCGTCCCTTTCTATGGCTGGAATTATGTCACAATATTTGGACTTGTACCGGGGATCTAATAGTGTGGCAATCCAGTAGTCATCATCACTTCTAATTTTGACAATACGACTGTCATGTTGGAGGTAGTGCAACAAAAAGGCACTCATGTGTCTTGCGCAGCCATGCGGACCAAGTCCACGCTGTGTTTGTGGCATAGAGGTGCTACCCGTTCTTTCTTCCTCTGACATCTCCACCCAACCTCTTTCAACTGAAATTTGACCAAGGTCTCCCTCATCCGCTGAGTCTTCCATGTCCATGGACAGTTCGTCCTCCATTTCTTCATGTTCTCCTGCACCTTGCTCAACATTTCGCCTGCTACTATGCGCCCTTGTCGATCCCTGTCCCCCATGGTCCCATGCCTGCTGCGTTGGTGATGATGAACGTCTGGACCTTGGTGATGTTGTTGTCCCTTGCGCATATGAATCCTCCTGTAGTTCCTCCCCTTCATGTTGTCCCACCCCCTGACTCTGAATAGTGTTTAGCGTGTGCTCCAGCATGTAAATGACTGGAATCGTCATGCTGATAATGGCATTGTCAGAGCTAAACATATTCGTCGCCATTTCGAAACTGTGCAGAAGGGTGCATAGGTCCTTGATCTGAGACCACTCCATCAGGGTGATCTGCCCCACCTCTGCATCTCGTTGGCCCAGGCTATACGTCATGACGTATTGCACCAGGGCTCTGCGGTGCTGCCACAGTCGCTGTAACATGTGGAGAGTTGAATTCCAGCGTGTTGCCACATCGCATTTCAGGCGATGAACCGGCAGGCCGAAAGACTTCTGGAGCGATGCAAGTCGCTCTGCTGCGGCTCTTGAACGGCGGAAGTGAGCTGACAGTTTTCGTGCCCTGTTCAGAAGGCCATCTAGGCCGGGATAGTGTGTTAAAAATTGCTGGACGACAAGGTTCAACACGTGAGCCATACAAGGTACGTGTGTCACCTTGCCCAGGCGAAGTGCCGCACCCAGGTTTGCAGCATTGTCGCACACGGCCTTACCAGGCTGCAGGTTGAGTGGAGACAACCATTTATTAAACTCGGACCGCAGAGCTGACCACAACTCCTCAGCTGTGTGACTCTTATTCCCAAGACATGTCAAGCTAAAGACCGCCTGATGCCGTTGCGCTCTGCTGCCAGCATAGTAATGAGGGGTGCGTGATTCCTTCTGCGCAGTGAGAACGCTGGTGGCCTGACCAGGCAGGCTTGGGGCGGAGGTGGAGGACCCAGATGAGGTGGAGGATGCAGAAGCTGTGGCGGAACTTGGACAGACATAGGATTGACACACAAGTCGTGGGGACGGCAAGACTTGTGCAGCAGACCCTTCACCATCTATCACCATAGTTACCCAGTGCCCAGTCAGCGACATGTAACGTCCCTGTCCATGCTTACTGGTCCAAGTATCGGTGGTGAAATGCACCCGTTCACACACAGAGTTTCTCAAGGAAGCGGTGATGTTGTGTGCGACATGCTGGTGTAGCGCGGGCACACCTTTCTTAGAGAAGTAGTGGCGACTAGGCATCTGGTACTGGGGCACAGCGACAGACATAAGGTCTCTAAAATCCTGTGTGTCCACTAGGCGGAAAGGCAGCATTTCGGTAGCCAACAGCTTACAGAGGGATAGAGTCAACCTCTTAGCTTTGTCATGGGTCGGAGGAAGTGGCCTTTTATTTGACCACATCTGAGGGACAGAGATCTGGCTGCTGTGTGTAGACGGTGTTGAGTAGGGTGTCCCTGGAAAAATGCAGGTTTGTGAGGAAAGTGCAGGCGGAGACATGATGTTGCCTTGATCCAACGTTGGTGCTATCGATGTCTGAGAGAGCTGTACACACTCACTTGTTTCCCCTTCCAAACCAACTGACGACCTTACAAGCAAACTGCCTGTTGAGGTTACAGTGGTGGAAGTTTTGCGTGGAAAAACAGGTGTGACAGCTGTCCCCACAGTCCTAGAAGATGAAGAGCGCGCGGATGCACTGGAAGGGGCGGGCGGTGGATGGTTCGCTCCGCTAGGCTGCATTGCAGCACGGTGAGCTTCCCACCGGGACTTATGATATTTATTCATGTGACGATTCATGGAAGAAGTTGTCAAACTGCTGAGGTTTTGACCTCTACTAAGAGAATCATGACAAATGTTACATATCACATGATTTGGGCGATCTTTTTCGATGTCAAAAAAGGACCAGGCTAGGCAAGGCTTAGAGGCCATGCGACCTGTTGATCCACCCCGAATAATGCTCATAGGCAGAGTGGTGGCTGAGGATGCAGTTGTAGACGTGCTACCAGTGCTCCGACTCTGTCCAGGAAGGCGCAAGGTAACTTCGTCGTCGGTTGCATCCTCCTCCACCGCCTCTGTTGACCTCCTCGAGTGCCTGACTGGGGGTTGACAGTAGGTGGGATCTAGAACGTCATCATCAATTGTTGTGTTTGCACTCCCCTCCCCCTCAGACCGAGCCTCTTCTTGCCCTGACCGAATATTTAAGTTGTCATCCCAATCGGGTATCTGCGTCTCATCTTCATCAGTATGTTCCTCATTGTCTATAACCACAGGTGTTACAGTTTGTGACAAAGGGTCAACATTATGCTCAGAAACTTGGTCCTCACGGCCTGAATCAGAGTCACAAAGGTTCTGGGCATCACTGCAGACCATTTCCTGTTCTGTACTCACTGTAGCTTGGGAGCACACCTCTGATTCCCAGGCTATAGTGTGACTGAACAGCTCTGCAGACTCAGCCATCTCAGTTCCACCATACTGTGCAGGGCTGATGGAGACTTCAGAGCTAGGAGAAATCAAGTGTGATTGGGATGACAACTCAGAGGACTGGTGTTTTTTGGATGCGGTACTTGAAGTGGCTGAGAGGGCACTTGTTGGACCACTTGAGATCCATTCAAGCATTTTCCTTTTTTGCCCATCATCTACCTTTCTTCCTGTTGTTCGTGTCCGTAAAAAAGGGAGCACATCGGATTGTCCACGGTAAGTAGTAGACATCTTACTTTTGCTGGTAGATGGTCTATCTTCAGCAGATGATAATGGAGCTTTGCCACCTTCCCCACGGACAAAACCTTTTTTGCCTTTTCCACCACGCCTCATCCCCTTTCCACCAGCATCTGTCATTTTGCCACTCATGTTGATTGCGACAAGATTGTGGACTGAAAATGTGGTAGTAAAAATTGAGAGGTGGTGAAGATTGCAGTGGTGGTCTAGCTTTATTAACAGCAGAATAATAAAGAATAAATATCCCTGACAATGCAACTTAGTTATAATTAGTTGGAGTGTGCAACGCAGGCAGATGCGCTCTGCAAATGTCTTGGCACTAGTGGGACTATAGCAAAGTCCAATAGCCACGTATAGGATGCCACTAGGTACACTGAGTGTTTGCTAGTATAATGGCTTAGTTATAATTAGTTGGAGTGTGCAACGCAGGCAGATGCGCTCTGCAAATGTCTTGGCACTAGTGGGACTATAGCAAAGTCCAATAGCCACGTATAGGATGCCACTAGGTACACTGAGTGTTTGCTAGTATAATGGCTTAGTTATAATTAGTTGGAGTGTGCAACGCAGGCAGATGCGCTCTGCAAATGTCTTGGCACTAGTGGGACTATAGCAAAGTCCAATAGCCACGTATAGGATGCCACTAGGTACACTGAGTGTTTGCTAGTATAATGGCTTAGTTATAATTAGTTGGAGTGTGCAACGCAGGCAGATGCGCTCTGCAAATGTCTTGGCACTAGTGGGACTATAGCAAAGTCCAATAGCCACGTATAGGATGCCACTAGGTACACTGAGTGTTTGCTAGTATAATGGCTTAGTTATAATTAGTTGGAGTGTGCAACGCAGGCAGATGCGCTCTGCAAATGTCTTGGCACTAGTGGGACTATAGCAAAGTCCAATAGCCACGTATAGGATGCCACTAGGTACACTGAGTGTTTGCTAGTATAATGGCTTAGTTATAATTAGTTGGAGTGTGCAACGCAGGCAGATGCGCTCTGCAAATGTCTTGGCACTAGTGGGACTATAGCAAAGTCCAATAGCCACGTATAGGATGCCACTAGGTACACTGAGTGTTTGCTAGTATAATGGCTTAGTTATAATTAGTTGGAGTGTGCAACGCAGGCAGACGTGCTGCAAATGTCTTGGCACTAGTGGGACTATAGCAAAGTCCAATAGCCACGTATAGGATGCCACTAGGTACACTGAGTGTTTGCTAGTATAATGGCTTAGTTATAATTAGTTGGAGTGTGCAACGCAGGCAGATGCGCTCTGCAAATGTCTTGGCACTAGTGGGACTATAGCAAAGTCCAATATCCACGTATAGGATGCCACTAGGTACACTGAGTGTTTGCTAGTATAATGGCTTAGTTATAATTAGTTGGAGTGTGCAACGCAGGCAGATGCGCTCTGCAAATGTCTTGGCACTAGTGGGACTATAGCAAAGTCCAATAGCCACGTATAGGATGCCACTAGGTACACTGAGTGTTTGCTAGTATAATGGCTTAGTTATAATTAGTTGGAGTGTGCAACGCAGGCAGATGCGCTCTGCAAATGTCTTGGCACTAGTGGGACTATAGCAAAGTCCAATAGCCACGTATAGGATGCCACTAGGTACACTGAGTGTTTGCTAGTATAATGGCTTAGTTATAATTAGTTGGAGTGTGCAACGCAGGCAGATGCGCTCTGCAAATGTCTTGGCACTAGTGGGACTATAGCAAAGTCCAATAGCCACGTATAGGATGCCACTAGGTACACTGAGTGTTTGCTAGTATAATGGCTTAGTTATAATTAGTTGGAGTGTGCAACGCAGGCAGACGTGCTGCAAATGTCTTGGCACTAGTGGGACTATAGCAAAGTCCAATAGCCACGTATAGGATGCCACTAGGTACACTGAGTGTTTGCTAGTATAATGGCTTAGTTATAATTAGTTGGAGTGTGCAACGCAGGCAGATGCGCTCTGCAAATGTCTTGGCACTAGTGGGACTATAGCAAAGTCCAATAGCCACGTATAGGATGCCACTAGGCACACTGAGTGTTTGCTAGTATAATGGCTTAGTTATAATTAGTTGGAGTGTGCAACGCAGGCAGATGCGCTCTGCAAATGTCTTGGCACTAGTGGGACTATAGCAAAGTCCAATAGCCACGTATAGGATGCCACTAGGTACACTGAGTGTTTGCTAGTATAATGGCTTAGTTATAATTAGTTGGAGTGTGCAACGCAGGCAGATGCGCTCTGCAAATGTCTTGGCACTAGTGGGACTATAGCAAAGTCCAATAGCCACGTATAGGATGCCACTAGGTACACTGAGTGTTTGCTAGTATAATGGCTTAGTTATAATTAGTTGGAGTGTGCAACGCAGGCCGATGCGCTCTGCAAATGTCTTGGCACTAGTGGGACTATAGCAAAGTCCAATAGCCACGTATAGGATGCCACTAGGTACACTGAGTGTTTGCTAGTATAATGGCTTAGTTATAATTAGTTGGAGTGTGCAACGCAGGCAGACGTGCTGCAAATGTCTTGGCACTAGTGGGACTATAGCAAAGTCCAATAGCCACGTATAGGATGCCACTAGGTACACTGAGTGTTTGCTAGTATAATGGCTTAGTTATAATTAGTTGGAGTGTGCAACGCAGGCAGATGCGCTCTGCAAATGTCTTGGCACTAGTGGGACTATAGCAAAGTCCAATAGCCATGTATAGGATGCCACTAGGTACACTGAGTGTTTGCTAGTATAATGGCTTAGTTATAATTAGTTGGAGTGTGCAACGCAGGCAGATGCGCTCTGCAAATGTCTTGGCACTAGTGGGACTATAGCAAAGTCCAATAGCCACGTATAGGATGCCACTAGGTACACTGAGTGTTTGCTAGTATAATGGCTTAGTTATAATTAGTTGGAGTGTGCAACGCAGGCAGATGCGCTCTGCAAATGTCTTGGCACTAGTGGGACTATAGCAAAGTCCAATAGCCACGTATAGGATGCCACTAGGTACACTGAGTGTTTGCTAGTATAATGGCTTCGTTATAATTAGTTGGAGTGTGCAATGCAGGCAGATGCGCTCTGCAAATGTCTTGGCACTAGTGGGACTAAAGCAAAGTCCAATAGCCACAGATAGGATGCCACTAGGTACACTGAGTGTTTGCTAGTATAATGGCTTAGTTATGAGTTGGAGTGTGCAGAGGACAAGAGGGTACAGTGGCAGGATTGTGGTGCTCTGGGTAGAGGAATGGAAGCCTGCCTTTCTATTCCCTCCTAATGGTGAAATGCAGGGAGGAAATCCCTAACCTTGGCTGCACAGACGCTGGCGCTGTTTTCAGGACCTGTCACCTTAACTCTGACCCTGCCGGTTTGAGCCCTTAAAAGGACTGCTATAAAGTGCTCTCCCTATGCTGTCTAACGCTGTATATGCAGCGCATACAGCTGTATCGGCTATAGGACTCAGGAGGACGGAGCTGCGACACTGATGTCTGACACCAAAGACGCAGAAGGCAGATAATGGCGTCCGTGAAGAAAATGTCCGGTTTTATAATGCAGGGACATGTGACATGCAGATCCTATCACACATGCCGTTGCTTCTCTGGCTCAAAGTCCACTTAGCTGTGTGTGTGTCTGTGATTGGCTGACATGCTGGCCCGCCCCACAAGACGCGCGCGCTTAGGGAAGGAAGACAAGAGATAAAAAAAAAAAAAAAATGGCGATCGCCATTATAGAAACAGCAGTGATCTGAAGGCGCTGTTCACGCACACTATACACTGAAATGTGATAATAGTTTGATTCACAGAGTGACTTACACTATTACAGCAGAAACCAAGCTATGATTTAGCTGTTTTTTGGCTGCTAGAACCGTTCTCGAACGTTTCTAGAACTATCGAGCTTTTGCAAAAAGCTCGAGTTCTAGTTCGATCTAGAACATGCCCCAAAATCACTCGAGCCTAGAACTGGAGAACCACGAACCACGAACCGCGCTCAACTCTACTCTTGATAGGCCAGATGGATGGGCCTGGGGCTGGATCAGTAAAGGTCAGAGAGCTCCACTCTGACTCCAGCAAGGTGGCGGTGGGGTACTGGTATGGGCTGGTATCATCAAAGATGAACTTTTGGGACCTTTTTGGGTTGAGGATGGAGTGAAGCTCAACTCCCAGACCTACTGCCATTTTCTGGAAGACAACTTCTTCAAGCAGTGGTACAGGAAGAAGTCGGTATCGTTAAAAAAACATGGTTTTCATGCAGGACATTGCTCCATCACATGCATACAACTACTCCACAGCGTGGCTGGCCAGTAAAGTTCTAAAAGATGAAAAAATAATGACATGGCCCCCTTGTTCACCTGATCTGAACCCCATAGAGAACCTGTGGTCCCTCATAAAATGTGAGATTTACAAGGAGGGAAAACAGTACACCTCTCGGAACAGTGTGTGGGAGGCTTTGGTAGCTGCTGCCTGCAATGTTTATCATAAACCGATCAAGCAACTGACAGAATCTATAGATGGTAGGCTGTTGAGTGTAATCAGAAAGAAAAGTGGCTATATTGGTCACACATTTTTTGGGGTTTTATTTTTGCATGTTAGAAATGTTTATTTCCAAATTTTGTGTTGTTATATTGGTTTACCTGGTGAAAATAAACAAGTGAGATGGGAATATATTTGGTTTTTATTAAGTTGCTTAATAATTCTGCACAGTAATAGTTACCTGCACAAACAGATATCCTTCTAAGATAGCCAAATCTAAAAAAAAAACCACTCCAACTTGAGTTGATTGAGAACATAGTTGTTGCTCAATAATAAAAAAAAATCCTCTAAAATATAACTTGGCTAATAATTCTGCACATGGTGTAATTCAAAAGAGGTTTTCGAAAAATCTTTACATTTTTATCGATTATCTTGTAAAATTAAGCTCTTGCCAACTACCCACTTCACTTGGACTTCTCTTGGGACAGACTATTTTGGCATCAGCTTCCGTAATAGGTAGAGGTAAGGGAACTTAACATCCATGTTCTGTCCTCCTTACATAGGCCCTGGAGCATATCAAGTTTGACAGGCAGCTAAACCTTTATCCACTATAGCAATAAGGAGACTGTTGCTTGAAAGAAGTCTGTATTTATTGAACATTAGTAGATCTGTTTGTTTGGTGAAACTGTAACAATAAGATATGTACAGTCAGCACGTATATAATGCAATAGGGAACATACATGCAGTGCCTGACAATATACATAGAAACGTACAAGCAGCTTGAATTTCACTAGTAGATGCAGTTATTTAAACACGATAAGAGTCCAGAGCTTCAGATTGCAACAAAACATCGATTTCCTTACCAGCGATGCTATCACACAGGGGATGAAATGGAGAATGTCCTCAGTATGTGAGTCATCAGAAAATGGAGGCTTCCTACCCAGAATGCACTGCAAAGGGGAGGAGAAAAGAAGCATGAAACACAAGGCTGGTGCTGGTGCTACTAAAGTTTAGTCACTAGAGGGAGCTAAAGTACAACCCAGTAAAGGAAACATTAGTTTACAGCAAAGCAATAAAGATCACAGATTAAATGCAGAAGGCAGAACAACCCAATCCATGACAATGTTAATTGCTTCTCATGCCATCAAATAGGGCAGGTTTTTGTTTTTTGTATATTTTTTTTAAACCAGAATTCATATGTTCATGGAAACCTGTCCTTTCTGAAAAGGTATGACAGCGGTTTGAGATATTTTTTTCTCTAATTTCCAATTAGAAAAGATTGAGTGAAGCACAAAAAATAGAAAAAAACTCTTTTCCTTGCAGAGTTAATTGATTTGCATGTCCCAGTCTACCAGCAGTCTGTAATCTCTGCGCCTGCATCATTCTCAGACTTGCCTCTTGACTAGCATGTGCATCATGCCGCAATGATGATACCAGCAAATCAAAAGAAGATCCACGGATCTACTGGGAGGCATCATGTGGGTCTCAAGGCTTTTGTACAGTGGCTACAAATTTCTGATGTGGCCTGCAAATCAATTTGTAATGCCTATGATTGCAAATCAACCATGATTTGCTTTAAATCTTAAATCTGGTGAACCATTTTTACCAAATCTAATTTATGACACCCTCACATGAAGATACCAAAATAATGATTGGGCTTAACTGAAGACATACTGACTAATAAACAAAATTGAAACATAGAAAACTTTTATTTCTGATATTATAGATTAAGAAGAGGAATTCTAGAGAGCTTAGATGTATCAAGGAGAATAACCAATGCTCGACCACATTGTTACTATTTGGAGCAGAGAATAGCAGATTTTTAATCATTCACTCATGTCTCACTGTTAGACATCCCATTCCTACAGAAACAACAAAACTCTTCTGTCATGATAAAAATCTTATGTGCGAAATCTCACTCTATATGGTATGAACACACAAACAATGCCATTTAGCTTCCTCCAAATCAAGCTGTTACCTTAGTTGTTAATCAAAGATCTTATGCAGGTAAATAATGGGGGAACATGTTGCCATAATCTTAAACCCTAAAGGTGGTGTCACACATAGCGACGCAGCAGAGATCACGACCAGCGATCTGACCTTATCAGGATCGCTGCTGCGTCATTACATGGTCGCTGGTGAGCTGTCAAACAGGCAGATCTCACCAGCGACCAGTGACCAGCCCCCAGCCAGCAGTGATGCGTGGAACTAAGGTAAATATCGGGTAACCAAGGAAAGCACTTCTCTTGGTTACCCAATATTTACCTTAGTTACTAGCATCCGCCGCTCTCACGCTGCCAGTGCCTGCTTCCTGTTCCCTGCACTCCTAGCCAGAGTACACGTCGGGTTAATTACCCGATGTGTACTCCAGGTACGTGTGCAGGGAGCCGGCACTGGCAGCGTGAGAGCACACCGCTTAGCACTGGCTTCCTGCACTCCTAGCCAGAGTACACATCAGTGTAATTAACCGATGTGTACTCTAGCTGCGTATGCAGGGAGCAGGGAGCCCGCACTGGCAGCGTGAGAGCGGCGGATGCTAGTAACTAAGGTAAATATCGGGTAACCAAGGAAAGGGCTTCTTGGTTACCCGATGTTTACCATGGTTACAGCTTACCACAGGCTGCCAGACGCCGGCTCCCTGCTCCCTGCTCGCCTCAGTTCGTCGCTTTCTCACTGTCACAGACAGCGATGTGTGCTTCACAGCGGGAGAGTAACGTGCAAAAAATGAAGCAGGACATTCAGCAACGACCGGCGACCTCACAGCAGGGGCTAGGTTGTTGCTGGATGTCACATACAGCGACAGCGACGGGACATCGCTGCTACGTCACAGAAAATGGTGACTTAGCAGCAACGTCATTGTCGTCGTCGCTATGTGTGACACCACCTTAAATAATAATAAGGTCAGATTGCTGGTCGTGATCTCTGCTGCGTCGCTATGTGTGACACCACCTTTAGGCTATGTGGACACAGTGCATTTTTGGTGCTTTTTTGGCAACAAAACCTGATCTCTTGGCTTTCAAAAATCGGAGTTTTATGCTGCATTTTTGTGTCATTTGACTGATTGCAGTTTCATGTACAGTTATACCTTGACTAAACAGTGCACCATCTTACAATTTTTTCAAGATTGTTGCTCTTTTCTTTTTTACTTCATGATGGGAGCAGAAATGTGAGGTACAAGCAGCTTATACTAATCCTCCTACTGATCTCCTGCCACACATCTTCCTCTCATGCAGGCAGCTGATCTGCATCCTGCCACACACTTATAAAAAACTATTATACACACTCTACCTCCAATCCCCCGTAGCGCAAAATCCTCACCTCATGCAGTCAGCTGATCAGCATGGGAAAGCACATCAGGTGCTCAGCGTGTGAGCGCTGCACTCTCACACGCTGATCAGCTGACTGCAGGAGATGAGTACGCTGATCTGTGAAGGATCGGAGGGAGGGTGAGTATAATAGTTTTTTAAGTGTGCATTGTGATCGGGGCCATATACTAGTATGGGGAGTCATGTTCCGGGATGAAGGATCATATGTATCAGGGTAGTGGGCCGTGTACCAGGATGGGGAGACATGTATCAGGATGGGGGCCATATATCAAAATTGGGAATCATATGTACCAGGATGGGGGTACATGGGATCATATCTATCAGAAGGGAGGCTATATAATAGGATTTAAGGCCATATACGAGGATGGTGGGCCATGTACCAGGATAGGGTATCATATATACCATGCTGGAGGTCATGTAACTGGATGGGGGGGGGGCATGTATCATGATCATATATGTCAAAATGAAAGCAATAGACAAGGATAGGGAGCCATGTACCAGGATGGGGGATCATATATAACAGGATGGGGGCCATGTACCAGGATGTGGGCCTTTTACTAGGATTGGAGCCATAAATAGGGGCTAGAATGGATTAATAGCATTTCAATTAACTTTATTGTGGAACTTTAATTTGACATAAGAGCAAAATGAGTCAAGCTCTCGGTCACAGAGCAAATTAAACTCATAAGTCAAGGTATTACTGTACAAGGAATATGGCAGGAAAAAAATCAGATAATTGGTGTGACCTGTGCAGTTGCACAGTGGCCTAAGTGGTAATGGACCAACTTCCACCTTCAAAATTGAAAGTAGCTTCTGTCACAAAAACATAAAGTAGTGAAATATGATGAGCAGCTGGAGTGTAAATGGCCCAAATATTCTCCTTGCCCAGAGGTCCTCCTTTATTTGTATTCTACTCTGAAAACTTATACAGAGCACAAGATTACTTTACAAATCGATTATATCTCTTAATAACTAGTTCTCTGGCACACAGCTCTAGGTTGGTGGAATAAAACATAGGGTTTAACAAAACAAAAATAGTTAAACATTGTTGTATTTGCAAGATGCAGAGACCACTGTCATGTCAATTTGAGGCTGCAGAGCTCATCATCAGAGCATTATAATTTTTATTTTAGTAAACTGTTACTTTTGGTGGGCAATTGAGTGTCAATCTATTTTTTCTTGTATCTATAAATCTATTACAAACCAGTCTCTCACGCGGCTGTCACACTGCTTCCAGGTACACTCTTTAGCTTTCATGCATATTCACTGCTTATCCCACCTACCCTCTTTGGCAGTATCTGGGATTGGTTGGGGAGTGTAAAAATAAATAATTGGAAAAAAATGATTTAGGATTCCCAGAATATTGATACCCAGTGCAGATAAAGCAGACAGCTATAGGCTGCAGCCCCTGCTGTGCGCGTTATTTTGGCTGTGTATGAAAATATGAGGGATCCCATGTGACTTTTTAAACTATATAAATAAATTATTTAAAAATCCGGTGTGCAGTCCCCCCAAATTTTAATACCGAACCAAGATAAAGCAGACAGCTGCAGGCTGGTTTTCTCAGGCTGGGGCCATGGTTATTGGACCCCCGGTCTAAAAATAGCAGCCTGCAGCCACCCCGGGATTGTTGCATCCATTAAATGGGACAATTCCAGCATGTTACCCAGCTCATCCCAATTGCCATGGTGCAGTGGCAATTGGGGTAATATAAAGGGTTGTTTTTATACATAGCCAATATAACATGCACAGCTATAGGCTGCAGCCCCATCTGTGCATGTTATCTTTATCTGTACCGGGTATTAATATACGGGGACCATATGTATTATTTTTTCAATTATTTATTTATTATTACACTTCACACCACTCACAGTCACTGGCACACTGGTGGTCTGACTGCAATCAAAGACGCTGTCACAGAGGCTGAGCAGTGAAAGCAGTGTATATGCATGAGGGTTAATGAGCAGACCCGGAAGCAGTATGAGCCGCGCGGGAGAATTGGTAAGTATAATTCTCCTGGTTTAATTTGTATTTTGCTTTCTTTTAACCTTTTTTTTTGTAATCCAGGTGGCTGAATTCGAACAGGAATCAGACATACAGTAAAGTCTGTGTTGCAGTTTCAGCACTGGACACAAGGTTTCCAGGACAGACCCCAAACTTTACAGTTGGGGTTCGCTCATCCCTACTCATGAACATTCGTACACTCTATCCTTATTTGTGCTTTTTCTCCATTATAGAAAATGTTCTTATGGATAAAAACTTTATAGCTTTTGATAATTACACATAATAGTTTATATTACAACTTATTTTTTCCTCTTTGTTGTTAGGAAATAGATATGTTGCTCGAAATCATTAAAGTAACAATATATATATATATATATATGGACAATTCAAACAAATTGGAGACCTAAGAAGAGTACCTTTTGATAGCTTTTCACCTCCTTAGATTTAATGCTGTTCCATCCAATGCCCTTTTTTGTACACTTTAGTGAGACCTAATTCAGTTTGGACTGGTTCACTGATTTCATTCTTTGTGGACAACCTTTCTTTTATCTCTTAACTTGGTTTGCTTGTCAATGAAGTGTGTCTGCTCTCACATCTGTCAGAGTGAAACATTCATCAAGACCCATATAAATTTTTACTCTCAATCATTGGAGCATAGGACTTTACAGAACTGATTTACCATTGGTTGCTGTACAAAGGCTTCAAATAAAGTTCTTTTTAAAACACTCTTTTATATAAAATGATATAGTGATACTAATCAGATTATGTAGATAATATAAAATAATGCAAAAAAAGTCAATATATTGTAATACCCCACAAAATGTTTCCTCAATTCAAAAAGAATGTATCTCCTGCTGGTGTTACTCTGCTGAGATTGCCTGGTGTTAAAAAAAAATTCTCATAGGCATGGAATATTGAGCCAGAACAAGTAGCAAGTAGCAAGTAGTACTCGTTACTAGTATAGCGAATTTAAATATTTCAGTACTCGATCATCTCTAGCCATGCCCGATTATTCAGTGCAGGTCCCACTGTTTGTCAGTGCTTGCTTAATAAGCACTATCTGTACATTCTGGACATCATAGAAATGCTAATTGCCTACAGTGGTCAGGTGGCTGAAACTAGAACAACATGTCATTGAGTGATTATCTAATGATACACTATTTCAGCCACCTGATCACTGTAGGCAATTAGCATTTCTATGATGTCCAGAATGTACAGATAGTGCTTATTAAGCAAGCACTGACCAACAGTGAGACCTGCACTGAATAAACGGACATGGCTAGAGATGAGCGAGTACAGAAATATTCACATTCGCTATACTCATAACAAGTACTTTGTAATATTCGCATATTCGTTCTGAATAGCAAATACAATGCAAATCAATGGGAAATGCAAGTAATTTTCTGCTGGACCCAACGAAGAGGTCTGGGGACCTGATGAAAAGGCTGAAATGGATGGGAAAATGCAAGAAAAATGTTAGCTGTTTGTTTACACCGCGTTTTTGTTGCATTTTGGATCCTTTTTTGTCAACAAAAATGCAGATCACCCATATTGTTCCAGGATGAATTCATTCTCTCTCTCTTTCTCCAAGCTCTTCATGTGAATGATATCACCTGTTATCGCGAGGCTCACTTCACTTGCTGCATGGAGCTCACAGTGGGCAGTGTTGTTCTATTGCGCTCATTGTGTCAGATGTAGCAGTGCTAGAAGCATTGTGGGCCCTCATGTGGATTACGTTGGACCTGGAGGGGTTTATGGGGGGGTTAATAAAGTGGTGAAAAAGGGGGATTTTTTTCTTTCATTTCAAATAAAGTATTTTTTGTGTGTTTGTGTTTATTTACTTTCACTTACAGATTAGTGATGAGGGAGTGTCTCATAAACACATGCCACGACTAATCTAAGACTTAGTGGCAGCTATGGGCTGTTATTAACTACTTATTACCCTGATTGCCACCGCACCAGGGCAATTGGGAGAGCTGAATAAAGTGCCGGGACTGTCACATCAAATGGAGCAGCTCTTCCAGGAGACTGCTGGCTGATATTTTTAGTCTGGAGAGAGCCTAATAACCATATACCTCCCCAGCCTGAGAATACCAGCTCCCAGCTGTGGGGCTTTATCTTGACTGGGTATAAAAATTGGGGTGACTACACACAGGATTTTTTTTAATTATTTATTTATTTATTTTACTGTACATTATAGACCTGTCCACCAGTGTATGTGATTGGTTGTAGGCAGACAGTTGTCACTCAGTGTGGGGGCTCATCTGAATGAAACCAATTATAGGCCTCGGTGAGCAGGGGAAGCAGTGAAAATGTATGAGCGGCTCCAGAAGACGAATAAGAGGCTGCAGGGGCAGTGTGACAGCCGCATCGGTGATCGGTGAGTATGAAGCGCTGAGAGAGAGAAAGATAGAGACAGAGACAGAGGGACAAAGAGAGAGAAAGAGAATGAATTTATCCTGGAACAATGTGGGTGACCCTATGACGCTGCGCAGCCAGCCAATCTCAGTAATGCCACATCCAATATGGCTGTGGCATTACTGTTTTTTTGTTAAGCGTCCCAGCATGTTAAGTGGCTGCAAATCAGGCGCCAAACCTTCTGGGTTGGACATACGAATATCACGAGGTGAGTACACAAAAACTCGCAATGTAACGAGTAACCCAAATACCGTATTATCCGTCACATAAGTGAGTACATCCCTCACATTTTTGTAAATATATTTTAATGTTTTTTTCATGGCACAAAACTGAAGATATGACACTTTCATACGAAGTAAAGAATCCAGTGTTCCACTTGTATAACAGGGTAAATTTAAACACAGCCATTAATGTCTACATCGAATGAGAGAATGTATGACCAATATCACCAAATTTTAAGAAGTTACTTCCCATTCACGCCTGTGACCTGGTAACACTAATGAGTCACATAACACCGAGGAGGGGAAATGGCTAGTTGGGCAAAATTTGGCAATTTTCACTTAGGGGTGTACTCAAGTCTGTTGCAAGTAGTTTAAACATTAATGGCTGTGTGTTGACTTGTTTAGATGGGCACATCAAATTTGTACTGTTATACAAGCTGGACACTGACTACTTTACATTGTATGAAAGTGTCTTATCTTCAGTTTTGTCCCATGACAAGATATAATAAAATATTTACAAAATGTAAGGGGTGTATTCACTTTTGTGGTATACTGTATTTGAGTTTTCATGCACTTGGATATGGAACTAGTGATGAGCGAGTATGCTTGTCAGTACTCGGTACTCGCACGAGTATCACTGTACTCGGGCTACTCGGCGGGGACCGAGTAATTTCGCGATACTCGTGCTGTACTCGTGGTCCTGCATGTTGGCGCTCTTTTTAGAGCCAGCCCTTATGCAGGGATTGGCTGGCAGACCACTGCAATGCCACAGCCCTGTTGTGGAATTGCAGTGATTGGCCGGCCCTCACAGCATGACCGTGCCTTTAGCCCGACACTTCCCCGCTCGGCTACGGCCCCTCCCGCACTCCACTCCGCGTGTATATATATATGCACGCTTACACACACACGCACTTTTTTTTTTTTTAATTTACAGTTTTATGGTTTCTACATGCTGCCGGTGGTCATTTCAGAATAATACTCGGGTCCCCCATAGGATAACATTGGGCTCGGTGCTCGGGCCGAGTACACGAGTATCTTGGAATGCTCGGCCCGAGCCTTTAGCACCCGAGCTTTTTAGTATTCGCTCATCACTATATGGAACCTTTAGATATTTATTTATGATGTGTTGTAGACAGAAAATATATTTATGTATTGTTTTCTGAATGATCATTATATGTTGGCTGAGGGAAAAGCTCAAGGAGTCGAGAATTTTCTAATTGGTTCTTCTATAATGATCCATGATATTTACATCTGGAATTTACAACATTTTGAATGCTTGAAAAAGACATGACAAGTCGAAATGTCACATGTATGGCAGAAGAGAGAAGTTTTTGATTTTTCACTCACCTGGGACACTGGATATTTTGAATAATCCACTTACTAAAACTGTTATCTTAGCGAGTCCCTTCAGTCATCACCAGAAAAAAACAAAAAAAACAAATAAAAACCATGGCAAAGAACAATGTGTTTTTATCATTTGAAAAAAATGAAATAAAATGTGATGAAAAAGTTGCGTGTAATAAAAAATGGTATAGCTGAAAATGACTTTTTTTTTTTTTTTTCTAAAACATTTTTTTTTACTTAGTTCCAGTTTGGGATTAAAATATTTACCAGTTTGATTGCTAGTATGCTACACTGCAGTACTTAAAGGGTTATTCACATCTCCAAAATCCTATTAAATATTTAATGCTTGGGTGTTCGGTACTCGAATCGTGCAAATCAGAATGCTAGGGTGCTTGTCTTGATTAACGAGTATAATGGAAGTCAAGGGGAAACTCAAGCATTTTTCCTGGAGGTCTGTGGTACAATCACTGAAATGGATGGAAACAGAGCTCAAATGGAATGGAAACATATGGGGAAGATGCCTGGACACATCTAAAGCCTGCTTTACATGAGTCGATCTATCGTGCCATAGCACGAGCGATCGTATCCGCCCCCGTCGTTTGTGCGTCACGGGCAAATCGCTGCCCGTGGCGCACAAACTCGTTTAACCCCCGTCACACGCACTTACTTTTCAGACGACCTCGCTGTGGGCAACGAACGTCCACTTCCTGAAGTGGGAGGGACGTTCGGCGTCACAGCGACGTCACACGGCAGCCAGCCAATAGAAGCGGAGGGGCGGAGATGAGCAGGATGTAAACATCTTGCCCACCTCTTTCCTTCCATTAAGCCGGCGGGTGCCATGGGACGCAGGTACGCTATGTTCGTCGTTCCCATGGCGTTACATGGAGCAACGTGTGATGCCACGGAAACGATGAACAACCTGCACAGAAGAAAATAAACAATATTATGTAAGTTAACGACGAGTACACAACTCACGATTTGTGAGCGACACTGCGTCGCTCAGAGGTGTCACACGAGACGATGTCGTGCGCGATGTCGGATGTGCATCACGAAAACCATGCCCCGACGACATATCGCACAATATATCGTCTCGTGTAAAGCCCGTATAAGACTCCCAGGTCGCTGCTGCTAACAATGTTATCAGAGAAGTATGCCACTTTTACAGATTGACAATAAAACACACAAAACCAAAGATAACACATTTTACAGGAGTTAATGTTAGGAAACATTCTTTCCTGTATAATGACTTGTATATAATCAAATTTATAGAGACAAAAACTGCCTCCTCCACCCCTTTGGCTATATTCAAACATAGTGTTTTTGCTGTGTTTTTCTACTTTCACATTGCTTTCATTATTGAAAAATGCTTGCAAAAATGCAGAAAGCTTTGACATGCTGCTTCTTTCAAAAATGCAGCAGTTTTCCATTTCAGTCATAAAAAAAAAGAATCGTGTACATGAGATTTCTCTAATTTTTTTTTCCTATATGCAAGGAGTGGGTGTCCTAGGCTGGTGAAGTCTGTGCACTAAGTACAAAGCCTATTAAAAACTGAAATGGGGTATTGCAATAAACCTTGGAGTAAACATTGTATGAATGCATCTTTATATTTTTTAAAACAGAGTTGCTCCCTTCTTGCTTAAGTTAATTCTGTCCCTTTTTAGTGCCCCCGGGGACATAATAAGTAATAGGTGCATTTGCCTGTCAACAGAAAATGCTGACAGGCTGAGTGTTCTCAAAATATACAAAGCTTGCATGAGCCCCTACTTCTCATCGCCTGTGGATCAAAGCAGTGGAACTTAAAGCCAATGTCACTGTAATCTCCCTGCTGTTTTGAGACTAGTGACAGCCTTAGGACTGGAGCCTCCCACCTCTATCTAGACTCCTCACTTAAATGAGGTTTCCTTTCCATTGGTGTCTCATGAAGCAATTTCAGATTTGTTGCAAGCAGCTCTAAACAGTGCAGGTCAGCTGTTGTTGCTTTGGGTCCATGCCCATTTAGGTTAAATACTGGAGCTTTCCCAGCAGACCCTGCTGCTGTTAGAATCCATTTCTACTTTTGCCAGCCTGGTGGAAGGAACTGCTGAGGTATTCTCCTGTAACCATCCACCTGCTACTATAGAGTCCGTCTACTATGGTAAACTTTGTTGTTTTGTATACTTCTGCTTACAATTCCTGAATTGTTCCTTTGATGTCCTGATGAAGGAGACGGATGTCTCTAAAACGCGTAGACCTGTATGAACAATGAAGAGATTATATTAGTATATCATTGAGTATCAGTGCAGTATATAACCTATTTCTACTTACGTCCTACTACATCCTATACACCTCGGGGGCTGCAGCTGATACCACTACTGAATGTGCGACATAGGGGTTGTGACTTGTACAACCTGAAAAGGTGAGTGTAGCTTTATATCCCATATCCCTACCAGGTAAGACCCTATTGCACTCTCTCTTCCACAGCAATTCTCTGACGTATTTTTCCCTTCTGTCTTTCCTTTCCCTCTCTGTTTATTAGTTTAGTAGTGAGTCTAGTATACTCATTGGCCTACTCACTAGATAAGGGTGAGTTTAGGGCCAGCAGAGGGACCCAGGTATCCTGCTCACCGACAGGTTGAAAGAACCTGTATAGGGATGCTAGGGAGCTCAGGAGTCAGCTTGAGGTGAGTGCAGGAGGTACCTTCTTACCCATCTCCCTAGCGGCAGTGACCTCCGTTGCATTGTCCTTTTTTTGTGGTATTTTTCGGTAGTGCGTCAGATACCCATTGGTCTGATCGCATGTGTCACATGTTATATATGGACATATTCTTCTCCGTGCATGACAGACAATTCAAATATTATTTATTTTTATGGTATGCTTCCCTTCCTACCCAAAAAGGTTATACAGTTAATGGTTTATTACTTTTCCTGTAATCCTGCTTCTCCTCCTATATGATACCAACAGCTATTATGTGGGCCTTGCTACAAATTTTTACATGGACTTCAGGCGGCCATTTCTCATAATTTTTCTCACCACAGACTTGAGTCAAATCAGAGTCCAGCAAGCTGCATACATAGTTTCCTCCACACTTAAATTGATTATATACGTTTTTAGTGCTGCCGGGGGCATAATAACTGATAAACATATCCACCTGTCACCTGAAAATGCTGATAGTCTGACTGTTCTCAAAATGAACAAGGCTTGGATTGACCCTTCCTTCTCAAACCCAGCAGATGACATAAGTAAAACGTAAAACAAATTTGAATGTTCCTTATTTATGGTGTATTCTCCTAGACCACTTCAAACCAAAAAAAGGGTATAAAGTTCATGATTTATTATGTTCCTCCTTCACTATATCCACAGAGTCATCATGCAGCACTCTCTCATAATTTTTAGAAACCCATAAGGTGGCCTTCACTCAATTTTTATTGTGTCATCATGCGGCCCTTGCACAAACTTTTTCAAGGACCGTGAGGTAGCTTTCACTCAATATTTAGAGACCATAAGGCAGCTCTAACTCAATTTTTAGTAGCCCATATGGTGGCCCTCGTTCTTAATTTTTAGACGGCCATCAGGCAACCCTAACTCAATTTTTAAAGGGCCTTTAGGCGGCTCTCACTTAACATTTAAAAGGCCATCAAGTGGTCCTCACTCAATTTTTAGAGGACCATCAGGTGGCCCTCAATCAATTTTTAGAGGGCCACTTCACTTGGAATTTTTAGAAGGACATAAGGCAGCCGTCAATAAATTCTTAAAGGGCTATCAGGCGGCAGTGGGAGAAGGTAAGCAATTGTTCCCTAGAGCACCCACAAGCAGAAAGTTCCGAGGTCCAGGGTTAGGTGTTTCCCAGTCTGACACTTTTTTAAAGAAAGTGTGGGTGATAAAAGAATGATTATTTGCAACATCTGAAAGGTTCCTAGGCCTAGGGTAAAGTCTGCTGTATGCTGACCTGGGACAAAGAATCGAAGAACGTTGCTGATAGTATTTGCAAATGTGTAATGACAGATGCAGGACAGGATGCAGGACAGGATGCCTCCTGTCCTGTACCTGTCATTACACATTCATAAACACAATAAGCAGCAATCTCCAAATCTTTGTCCCATGTCAGCGTTCAGCTGACCTTACCCCAGGACTATGAACCTTTCAGATGTTGCAAATAATCATTCTTTTATCAGCCACACTTTCTTTAAAAAAGTGTCACACTGGGGAACAACAAACCCTGGACCTCGGAACCCTGGGGAACATATAACCCTGGATCAAAAGAGTAAAAAGTCACGTTTCAAGACTGCTTCACCTGGAAATGTTGCCGTTTAGGCTTGTGGACACTGCAGCTTTCTGCAATTTCATGGCAATGGTTGTGCCTCAATACTTGTTCCCCAGCCATAACTACAGTATTTTGGCCATTATGCTGTCCCTGACTTACAGCAACATGTGTCCCATGTCATCAGGTGTGCCTTCACAAGCACAATTACTGAGAATGTCCATCTAACAATCGAAATGTGGACAAGTATTTGTGGCCAGGATGACTACATTTGTCTCATGGCACACTGGAAGAACATTGTAGAGTTTGAGACAGAGTCAGACCATGGGAACGCACACATGCTACTGACACCAAAGATTGCGGTCCCTAGTTCCATCAGGTAGGTTTCATCTACCTCCTACACCAGTTGTTGTACCCTTGCTTCCTTCTCCATCTCTGAATTATTTCCAAGCATGTCATCCATATCAGTTGCAAGCTGTAAACACTTCAGAACTGCCTTGGTGAAGCAGAAACAGGCTTATTTGAGGCTAATTTCTTTAGGTGACAAGCAGCACACCGCCACAGAGTTCTTAAAAGGAATTACAGACCAGACAGAACTGTGACTCTTACCCTTTAATCTACAGCCAGGCATAGTAGTATGTGATAATGTCCATAACTTGGTGGAGACTCTAAAACTTTGAAAGCTCGCATACGTACCAGGCCTAGCCAATGTGCTCAACTTAGTGGTTCAGTGCTTCCTTAAAGCCTACTCAGATTTGCCTGAGCAGCTTCTGAAGGTACGCTGCATATGTGCTTATTTCAGCAAATCAGCTATACTTTCCACCAGTGCCAATCTGGTGATGCTGTAGCAATGCTTGCAAGTATCAGCTCACCAAATGGTATGCAATGTTACCATGTGCTGGAGTTTTACACTACCACGTTAGCAAGGTTTTGTGAGCAGCAGAGGGCAATAGTTGAATAGTCGAATACCAGCTACAACATGTTTTTCGGTATTCTGGTCAGTGTCCACATAAGAATCAATGAGTGGGCATGGAAATCTGACATCTGTGAGGTTCTACAAAACATTGAAGAATCAACCAAGATGGTGAGCGGTGATAGCATCATAATCAGAGTAAACAATCTCGCTTATGTGTCTATTCAAATGCTTTCTGCTTACAATTAAAGAGCAAGCTTTGCATGTGAACAGGTGGAGATGGAGAAAGTACAATCATGCTGCGTGCTTGCATATCCTGACTGCTTGCCCTTTAAATATTTTCATTTAGGCTTAATGACTCTGAGGCTTTCTGCAACTTCATGGCGGCGACTGTACTGTGTTACTTGGTCAACAGCAATCACTACATTTTCTCGTGTGCCATTCCTACCCAAGATCAGCATGTGTCCCATAGAGTCAACTGTTTCCTAACCAATGCAGTTAGGTTGCAGCAGCAGTATACTAATATAAGGCTTGTAAAGCCAAATACCTTGTCTATATGCTTTTTATTCAAAACTATCCCTCCTTCAACAGCTACCCCTTGACTGAATGTAGCTATCAGTGGTATTAATAGGGAATAAAAAAGATGTAGGCCTGAAAAAGATTTTCAATTTTATGTTGCAGCAGCATGGACTGTAAAGGCCCCATTACATGATACAATTTATTTGACGATATGTTGTCGGGGTCACGGTTTCCGTGACTCACTTCCGTCATCGTTAGCGATGTTGTTGCGTGTGACACTTACGTGCGTCGTTCAGTTTCAAAATATTGTTCGTCGTTTGGAACACAGCAGACATATTGCTATGTTTGACACCCTGCCAACGACGAACAACATCCACACGATTTGGTCAAACAATATATCACTGAACAATGTTGCGTCGTTTGTGAGATGTGTATGTGTGACCGCTACTAAACGACCTATGTGCGATCTCGGCAAATCGTAATTACGATCTGGGCGTGTCACATCACTACTAAGATCGTCAGATAAATCGCAGTGTGTAACGGGGCCTTAAGGCTAGATTCCCTGCCTACATGCCTCTAATACACTATGTCTTCTCCAGCAACTTGCCAAAAACTAAATTCAGAGAACAGCAGTATAATTATAGAATAGACTAGATTTTTTTGTGTAGCTGCCGCAAGATCTGAAGATCTGTAAGGCTAGAATCCCTGCCTAAATTTCTCTGTTACACTATCCCTTCTCCAGCAGCTAGCTCTACACTAACTGTAGATAAGAGCAATGCAAAATCCACTGTTATATTAACGTTGAAAAGAAGATAATTTTAACCACAAAAAAATCACCATGAGCGGAACACACTTTACAGAGGAATGTAGAAACAAAAAGAGAAAATATGGAGTTTGTGTGCAAAAAAAAATTCTTTATTATGTAATATTTAGATACATTACAAAGTGCAAATGCATGTAAAAAGTTGGATGACAAAAAAGTGCCAATCACTCTCATATATTACCATACATGTAATGATCTGGTAAAAATGAAATAGTCCAACATTATCAAAGAGGAAACAGATCATACGTCAGTAAATTAACAATAGAAAACTTATTGAGCAGCAAAAAAACTAACACTGGGGGATGCAGAGAGAGAGACAGGCCTACTGCATGAAATACCCGACTCTCGTTTTGTGGGTTAGATGTTGATTTTCTTCATGGGGGAGTGACAAACCGTATCCTGAACATGACCTTTCTGTACTCCTGACAATGGGTCTTATGATGAATGTTTTGCCCAATGGAAATATTTGTACTGATGCATGCGTCATAGTGATCTGTCAGGAAAGAGTGGTGAATGTGAAACGCCCAGCCTCAGGTGATACTCAGAACCGGTCTGGACTAGTCTGGGGATGTCAGTGGTGGCGGGTCTTGTCTCCGTGACCCTGGCGGTGTCTTTTAATAAAAGAAGATGATGATTATATTACAGTGGAACAAAGTTTGTGACGCCATCTGTGGTTTTGCGGCTATGTGAGCCGCCGCTGCACTGTGGGTTTCCCGGTGCAGGTAGCGATAGCGCAGCTGAGGTATTATTGCTCTCTACAGGTGGAGTGGGTCCCTGGGACCTTTGGAAAAGATTGAGATTTCACACACAGGGAGACAGCTTACCACACAAGTCTTGATATTGGTCTCTTCAAGGCCACTGAAATGTGGCTCCCCATGTTCAGGCAAATACAGTCTGTAGTGAGAGCAGGACCTTGGATAGCAATAACTGTCACACAAACACCGGGTCTTTCTTTCTGTACCTTTACTGATGTTAGCAGGGTTATCTTCAGGGTACAGTCCAGGTGGTCAGGTGACTGTTGGGCTTTCCACATCTGTGAGTTATGAGGCCTCCTTATTGCTGTGTGGTTGTTTAAGTCCTGGGCTGTTTCAACACTGGCCCTGAACTCTCCTGTGTCTCTCATATAGCAGGCGTAATGAACCGTTCTGCTGGGCACCACTAACTGTGCTGTGGTCCCTTGCTCTGTTGATGGCTGTGCTACAAGTGCTTCTGTGCTGAAAGACTGAATTCACCCTCGCCTTCCAGTCTTTTCTTCTTGTCCTGACTGAACCAGTGCAGGCTCGGACTCCGGGGTTCAGGTTGCTTCATCTGGTGTGTACCGAACTGGTTCCTTCACCCCTTCTCTGTCTCGCCTTGCCTCCGACCCTCACTCAGGATCCCTCACACAGCTAGGCTTTTTCCCCTGGTAGCAGAAAATTGAAAAGAAGGAGTGGGCTCAGCACCAATATAAAAAAATGTAAAAAGGCTTTATTAGTATCTTATTAAAATAGTATGTCTGGGAACACACTGTACAAAAATAACACAGGTGAAACTTTACGCGTTTCGGACCCAAGAATTAAAAACAGAAGCGTCCTTAGTCATAACTTATGAGTGTTACAGTGTGTTCCTAAACATGACTATTTTAATAAGATACTAATAAAGCCTTTTTACATTTTATTATATTGGTGCTGAGCCCACTCCTTCTACTCAATTTTCTGCTACACGCACCGGTATGGACTGACCAGCGGGACTCGTGCACCCTGGAGGATAGCATGGACTTCAATGACAGGTGAGTTGGATATCTCTCTTCTTTTTCCATTGTACTCGCCCAACACAGCACCGTTTTCAAGTTGCTTCCTCTATCAATCCTGCACTGGACCCGACTTGTTTCAACTGCCTCTCTCAGCCCCCAGCATTTGAATTTCTTGGAGATTTTAACTGACATCAGCCAGTACGCCTGACGTCAGTTAAGTAGAGCTCCCCCTTCAGGCCTGGGGTGGAAACTGTTGTATGTAAGTACTTCCAATGTGGAAATCTCTTACTGCACCTACCAGATATTACTGTGGCTAAATAACCCCAGGGTGCCACATTTGCGCACCTGGCACTAGGCCAGGACAATCAGCCACTGGGGGCGTTAAGTCAAGGCGTGCACCCAAGAAAGCGGAAAACACTTCACCCCAGCTATTGCGTATGAACGGCCACCAGGCAAAGCTAGAATCTCTGTCTACATGCTTCGAATACTTCAAATACATTATCCTTTTTCAGCAATTTGCCCTACAGTAATTGCAGCTAAGGCCAGTATTATTAGACAATGGAATAGATTTTTTTTGCGTAGCTGCAGCAAGGTCTGTAATGCTAGAATCCCTGCCCGCATGCCAGTAATACACTATGCTGACTCCAGAAACAAATCATAAAAAATTTGCACACTAACAGCAGTCTTATTGGAGAATAGAATCTATTTAGTTTAACCCTGAAGATTTCTGTTGGTTGCCAGCAGTAGCAGCTAAGGTGTGTAAAACTAGAATCCCTGCCTCTAATATACTATCGCTTCTCAAGCAGCTTGCCCTACATTAAATGCAGATATAGCTGGAATCATTAGTGAATATAATCTATTTAAATTAGCCCTGAAAAGGACTTTTGGTTGTACGTAGCAGCAGCAAGGTCTGTAAGGCTAGAATCCCTGCCTATATGCATCTAATACACTATCCATTCTCCAACAACTTGCAACACACTAAATGCTTATAAGAACCATATTAATATAAAATAGAATAAATTTGAATTAGCCCTGAAAAGGGCTTTTGGGTTAAAATAACAGCAGCAAGGTCTGTATGGCTAGAATTCCTGTCTACATGCCTCTAATATGCAATCCCTTCTCCAGCAGCTAGCCCAACACTAATTTTCAATTTTAAAAATAAAAAGATGGATGAGTGATAGGATTAGGCCTCTTGTTCCCAACCCCCTGGCAGTACAGACAGGACACAAGTTGGAGACATTAATTGGAGTCTCTACATTTAAAAAAAAAAAAGGTCAGGCAACAGGAAAAGTGGCAACAATTGGCACAGACTACAAATAGTCCACCGCCAAAAAATGGATGCGTGGGACAAGCCCTGTAGCAAGGCCTGAACCAGTATTTCTACCTTCACCAGAAACAGCAAGATGACAGACAGGTATCGGCCCCTAGCTCCCAAAACACTGCCTCTACACCATCGCCTAGTCTGCGTACTCTGGGACTGAGGTTGCAAAGTCATTGGACATCCACAACTTGTTCCACAACTTGTTCATCTGTATGAAAGTTAGGGGGTTTACACTTTCAGGGGACAGCAGGATGCACTTATCCATCAATACACAGTCAGCAGCACTGAAGACACGTTATGAGAGAGCGCTGGCTGTCGAGCTTATGTCACGTTTCCATTTTTGAAGACGATAATGCAGAAGGGTCCAATTACCCCCTTATGGCATTGATATTGAGCTCTAGATACTCCTGCACAACTCTTTCCAGTAGTTTACTGAGTATCCGACTTCTACTCACTTCGTTCTGCTGGTGCATACGATGTGCAAAAAAATGTGTGGCAAACTTCACAGAAATTGCTTCTGCCACTTAAACTGCTGCTGCTAATGTTTCTGCATTGACAACACAACATTCCCATAGCTGGAATTCTAGAACTGCGATGCACAATGTGTTCCTCACTGCTTTCTTGTGGAAAACTACTGTTAAGATGGTCTGCGAGCTTGTTTCGATACTCCAGTATCCACATGTCTCTTTCCAGGGGGGAAGCATCTAAATTTATTCTTGTACCGTGGATCTAACAGTATGGCAACCCAGTGGTTAGCACTATTTCTAATACTAACAATACAGACATCATGTTGTAGGTAGTGAAGCAAGAAGGCGCTCATGTGTCGGACACTTCCATGAGGTCCAAGTCCAAGTTATGTTGGTGGCAGAGTAACGCTTAAGCTTTCTTCCTTCATCCCCTCCCACATACCATGAACAAAAGAGATGGGATCAATATCTTCTTCATCTCCTTAGTTTTTTTGTGCCAAAAACTTCTTCCTTCTCCAAGATTTAGGGAATTTGTGCAGATACCTTCCTCCTCTTGAGTCTGGGAATGTTTGGAGCAGATGTCTGATGCCCATGAAATACATTGTGTGAACAGCTCTGCAGAGTCACCCATGTGTGGGGGAAATACATGTAATTTGAGAAATGAACTGTGTGTAATGTTGAGATGCAGTAAGAGAAGGAGGGGCCACTTGATCCAGCACTTGCCATCCACTCTAGCACATGCTGTTTATCACCTTCATTTTGAAGTTGAAGAGAAGTGCTGCCAAAGAAATCTAGTGGAGTTAACTATTCAGTAAAAGAAGTTGTTTGCATTTTTCTTGGGATAAGATGAACTTGTGTTTGCTCAGCAGAGCTTTGACTAACATTAGAATGTCCCACACGTACACCTTGAACAGCCCACCTATTCACTTTTCCACCACAAGCTCATCATGATTTACCGCCCAAAAAAGTAAGTTATATGGTTTTATTTTCTTCTGCAGATAGGAATACAGTAAAATTTGATGTAGTGTAACATATGCTAGCAGTAGCCACTAATCTACAGACTAAATTCTGCTCAAAGTTTAAAAATGATCACTTAATGAAGGCATTGTCTCTCTTCACTACCATTTTCAGTTCTGTAGGCCACAGGTAGCTCTAGGCCTGCAGCTTACAGAAAAGATGTGTGATGTACTGGACAAGTCATGGATGGAAACAAATACGTGATGATCTCATCGCATTAAGACTCTGACATCACGTGTATGCTCTGGCACAGTAAAGCTACCGCTTTAGTCCACTTGCACCTTGCCGATATCTGACAGTAAACTCGCCAAGATCTGCTGTTTGAGGGTATATTATGTTTGCTAGTCTCTTGGCATTTGTGAATAGGTTTTCATTCATTTTCCCACATATTATTTCAGAAATGCTAATTCTTGAAATTTTGTGGGCACAATTATCTTCACTATTTATTTGAAAGACATGGATCTCTTCATACAATGACAATAACTTAATCCTCTCTCCAGAATCAATTTCTCGTTGATCCAACAAACTTTTACCCCTTTACAAGCTATCTACCCCTTTTTTTAGCTTACCTTGCCCGCACCTCAAATTCCCCCCACCCCATAATTTTGGAAAAGTCACGAAGTAGCATGTTTAACTGACACATTTATTTTCATAACAAAAATAAAAGATGTAGCCATTCGCAAATATCTGTATAAAGTTTCATACTTTTTTTTAAAAAAAGATAGTTTATTTTCTTATGAAAATAATTCAATTTGTATTTATGTTTTTTTATATTTTAAACTGTACAATAACATCTGAAGTTATATTTCCCTTACTTCTTACTTTAACGGAAGCTGACATTTTTTCTAGCTGAGAAATATTTGATGGGTAAAATATCATGCATAATAAGTCAGAAATGCTGACAGAAATAATAGATCCAACATCCATTTGAAACTGCTCTCAAAGTGATAACAATTAAGACCTGGCCAGTTTGAATACTTTCACCTAGAATGTAATGGTGCATGTGAACATAGGGGAAAAATTGCTAATAATTTATGAAAGCTTTTCAGGATAAAGGTAACAACTTTTCAAAAGTAAGAAACATATTTGAAAGGTAAATTCTCTAAAATGCAGCCTGCATATCTTCTGTGTCAATTTAAAATTTACTACATACCATTAACCAACCTAAAATAACTTCCATGGTAATAACCCTTCAGATACAAATGCCTGTGCAAAAGAAGGTGTTATTAAGTTAAATTACCCTAAAAGTGTTGGATTGACACAGAAAGGGTTCACTCAATGATTTGGAAAACGATGGGTCTTGGTAACAAAGGTAAACAGCTACAGCTGTTCTTTGCTTAATAGCCAGTTTGATAAGCTTTGCTTTAACATGATTTCAGTTAAGTACTTTTAATATTTATTAGACAATCTCCAAAATATCATGTTTGTCCTTGGAAATTTCATATGGTAAAATATGGTGGTACATTGTTTGATGTTAAAGCGATATTACTATATTTTCCACTGATACATGTATATGCATTTTGTACTATGTCATGTCTGGGAAAGTACTAATGCTTTCCGTGACTTACTCATGAATTGTTGCCCACCAAAGAAAACAACAACAACAATACAGCCAAAAACATTTGTAATACGAATTCCTCACAATTGTCTCAAAGCACAGTGAAAGTTGTACTGGGGACGGAAGGTTTTTGATCATCAGTGATCACTCTGCTACTGTGTGATCATCGTTATAAAACAGGGTTCCAAATATTGTTTTGCATTGGATTTCTTGCCATCCTTGTCTGTCTCTAATTCAAAAATATGTCAAATGTTATGTGTGACATATTTCATGTAGACAAGCTATGAGTGGACATAGGGAAGAGAAATGCTGTAACAAACCACGTGTGACTAATTTATCATATCATACTATGTTTAGGTTAAGCTCTAAAGTTACACTGTTAAAAAAAACTTCATAAAATTATCTTTTCTTCCACAACTTCATAGGTGGACACATATTAGAGATGAGCGGATCTTATAGCCACCAAATATGTTTGTTTGCATGGATTTTACTGTGAAATTTGATTTGCAGAGAAGTTACTATCCTCAAATTTAATGTCTCTTCTTGTTCTCTACTTCTATTGTCTCTACAGACCCCTGAGCAGTATTAACATTAGATGTAAAAAATAGTAATACTCATGTGCTGCCCCTGCAGCGGTCAAACCGCTCGGATCCAGGGGTGACTACTTGTGGCTTGAGGGTCTCCGGACCTGGGGGCTGGGGCCACGCTCAAATGAAGATTGGGCTTTTTACAGGGGAGATATAGATAGTTTGTGACAACACCAGTTGTGTGCGGTAACGGGGAGTACCGCCACTGCCGCTGGGAGTACCTGGGGTGATGGAATAGGGCAGCCAGCTGACTTTACCCTCCACGAGTAGGGAAAGCCCCGCGACTCTGGATGGTGGGGTGCAAGGAAGCGCAGGCTTGATGTAAGCAGGGAATGACCATGTACTCACTCAGGCCGGTTATCGTGGTGCTGGATGATGTTTTGTAAAGTCATTACACAAAAATGCTGAAGGTGAACCAAAAGTCCCAGTTCACCACTGCTGCTTGGGAAGGAGAGCACGTCCAGGTATCTGCTCCCAATAGTATTGCTGTGCTGTGTCCCAATTTAGTCCGACCTCTCCGGAGCTTCGACTCCTCAGCCCCTCACACTATGAGGGCCACTTCTTCCCTTTTCCTGGGGGCTCCAACCCCCCGGTTCCCTCTCCCTTTGAGAGTTTCTACAACAATTCCTCTCCCTTTGCTCCCCTGGAGCTCACTTACTTGTTACCTCCCACCAGTCTGCTTAACCCTTTCGTGGGTGGCCCTTTCCTCTCTAGACATACCCACTGGCTTGTCTGTCCTGTACTGGTGTGAGTGTGAATTGGGGGTTTGAATGCGGTTGGTAGCAATACCACTGGGTGGAACCTGGAACCAAGGAGGGTGGGTTCTGCTCTATAAGGACAAGAGTGCAGTTCCCTGTGACACCCTGACTAGTGCAGGGGCGTCACACTCACCCCACCGCTCACCAGTTTGGCTGCTCTTGCTGCACCATACCTGCAGTCTAGACCTCTATGCCTACATCTCGTTGCATCTCTAACCCAGTGTTCATTCTAGGTTTTAACTTCTGGCTGCAAGTAGGCACTTGGTTATGTGCAGTGAAATCCATGGCCTAGAATGCCCATCAAGTCGAAGAGGTGGTGTGATGCAGGCATAGTAAACCAGACAACAGGAAGCACGGACTACTAAAAGAGGTGCCTGGCAAGACAAAAGGTAAGACACAAAAAACCCATACCTCATTGTCTCATCTTTAACTTCTCCATCCATGCCTGCTGCTCCATTCCTGCCAAACACCAAAGACCTGCTTGGTCTCTGCACTGCAGTTAACGCTGCCTGCCAATTTTCGGCTGGCAGCTGACTTTGACTATGGAAGAGGATACTGGACATTGTGAGAACAGATGAAGGTGAGTAGAATCATTTATTTTTGTTTATATTTGTTGGAGAAAAGCCACTGGACAGGGACATTATTACTGGAAGAATGTATGACATTAGTACATCCTAAATCAGATCCTTATGTAGATGGTACAGGCTAAAGAACTGAGTGCGCATCATTTTAGCATCTGTCTGTAACAGCAGCAAAAAGAGCTTTCTTTAATCACTGCATATTAACTATTTATATGCCACTATTAATTGTGAATGGCTATGGCCACATAGACTGGTTCCTATTGGTGCACCAAGATTTAATTGCCAGCTTCCAATGGGTTTACAACAGAGCTGAGGGCCTGTTGAAGTTCCCCATTACTGCCATCTTATTTCTTCTAAGAAATTCACCCTGTAGCTAATGGAATAGTTAGAGTTGAGCGCGGTTCGCGGTTCGTGGTTCTCCAGTTCTAGGCTCGAGTGATTTTGGGGGTTGTTCGAGATCAAACTAGAACTCGAGCTTTTTGCAAAAGCTCGATAGTTCTAGATACGTTCAAGAACGGTTCTAGCAGCAAAAAGCAGGGCTTTTTACAGCTACAGTGTGCAGGAGCCATCGCTGGCAGCCTGCCAGAAGCTGGTAACCAAGATAAACATCGGGTATCCAAGCAAAGCGCTTTGGTTAGTAACCCGATGTTTATCCTAGTTACGTGCAGGAAGCCCACACTTCCCCGCTCAGCTCACTCCGCCCCCTCCTGCCCGCGGCATGTACACACACACACACACACTCACATACACACACACACACACACACACACACACACACACATGGACCCGCTCGGCTTACCTGCGGTGATGAAGTCCCGCCATCCCGACCTCAGCGGCTGTCACTGTCCTCCATGGCCGCCGCTTGTCACATCACCTCTCGTTTCCGACCCGAGACTGACTAGCGGTGACGTCACGGGCCTCTCGCGATACTTGGTGTGAAGATGCCGGTCATTGAACTCAGTGACAGGGGCTGTCAGTGTGCTGGAGATCAGCGCAGGTCATGTACCTCGCTGACAGCAGCACTTGTCATGCCCTGAAGTGACCTGGGCTGACCCATTGATGTTAGCTCAGGTCACTGCACTGCTCTCCCAGCCAATGGGGAACATCCTGCTCTTCATTGACTGGGACAGTGTGCATCGTCATGGCAACCCCTTGGATTACACCAGACCTGGATTTGTCTTTCATTCTAATAAATTGGTTAAAGAGGGAATGTTTTGGGGAGTGTTTTTTCAAATAAAAATGTGTTTGTCGTCTATTTTTTTTATTACTGACTGGGTTGGTGATGTCGGGTATCTGATAGACGCCTGACCTCACCAACCCCAAGGCTTGATGCCAGGTGACATTACACATCTGGTATTAACCCCATATATTACCCCGTTTGCCACCGCACCAGGGCGCGGGATGAGCTGGGGCGAAGCACCAGGATTGGCGCATCTAATGGATGCGCCACTTCTGGGGCGGCTGCGGCCTGCTATTTTTAGGCTGGGGAGAGTCCAATAACCATGGACCTCCCTAGTCTGAGAATATCAGGCCCCAGCTGTCTGCTTTACCTTGGCTGGTGATCCAATTTTGGTGGACCCCTACGTGTTTTTTTTTTTAATTATTTATTTAATTTAAAATAACAGCGTGGGGTGCCCTCAGTTTTGGATTACCAGCCAAGGTGAGGTTGCCAGCTGTGGTCTGCAGGCCGCAGCCGTCTGCTTTACCCTAGCTGGCTACAAAACTAGGGGGAACCCTACGTCATTTTTTTTTTCATTTTTTTGGCTAAATACAAAGCTAAGCACCCCTTAGTGCCATATGAAAGGCACCAAAGGGTGCTCCACTTTTTCTCCACTTTTTCTCCACTTTTTCTCCACTTTTTCTCCATTTTTTTCTCCACTTTTTCTCCACTTTTTCTACATTTTTTTCTCCATTTTTTCTACATTTTTTCTCCACTTTTTCTTCACTTTTTCTCCACTTTTTATCCATTTTTTCTCCACTTTTTCTCCACTTTTTCTCCACTTTTTCTCCACTTTTTCTCCACTTTTTCTCCATTTTTTTCTCCACTTTTTCTCCACTTTTTCTCCATTTTTTTCTCCACTTTTTCTCTACCTTTTCTCCACTTTTTCTACATTTTTTTCTCAATTTTTTCTACATTTTTTCTTCATTTTTTCTCCACTTTTTCTCCACTTTTTCTCCATTTTTACTCTACTTTTTCTCCACTTTTTCTCCATTTTTTTCTCCATTTTTTCTTCACTTTTTATCCATTTTTTCTCCACTTTTTCTCCACTTTTTCTCCACTTTTTCTCCACTTTTTCTCCACTTTTTACTCCACTTTTTCTCCACTTTTTCTCCACTTTTTCTCCATTTTTACTCCACTTTTTCTCCACTTTTTTCTCCACTTTTTCTCCACTTTTTCTCCATCTTTTCTCCACTTTTTCTCCACTTTTTCTCCACTTTTTCTCCATTTTTACTCCAATTTTTCTCCACTTTTTCTCCATTTTTTTCTCCACTTTTTCTCCACTTTTTCTCCACTTTTTCTCCATTTTTGTCTCCACTTTTTCTCCACTTTTTCTCCACTTGTTCTCCATTTTTTCTCCACTTTTTCTCCACTTTTTCTCCATTTTTACTCTACTTTTTCTCCACTTTTTCTCCATTTTTTTCTCCACTTTTTCTCCACTTTTTCTCCACTTTTTCTCCACTTTTTCTCCATTTTTTTCTCCACTTTTTCTCCACTTTTTCTACATTTTTTTCTCCATTTTTTCTCCACTTTTTCTCCATTTTTACTCCACTTTTTCTCCACTTTTTCTCCATTTTTTTCTCCACTTTTTCTCCACTTTTTCTCCACTTTTTCTCCATTTTTTCTCCACTTTTTCTCCACTTTTTATCCACTTTTTCTCCACTTTTTCTCCACTTTTTCTACATTTTTTTCTCCAGTTTTTCTCCACTTTTTCTCCATTTTTACTCCACTTTTTTCTCCACTTTTTCTCCACTTTTTCTCCACTTTTTCTACATTGTTTTCTCCACTTTTTCTCCACTTTTTCTCCACTTTTTCTCCACTTTTTCTCCACTTTTTCTCCATTTTTTCTCCACTTTTTCTCCATTTTTTCTCCACTTTTTCTCCACTTTTTCTCCATTTTTTCTCCACTTTTTCTCCACTTTTTCTCCACTTTATCTACATTTTTTTCTCCATTTTTTCTCCACTTTTTCTCCATTTTTACTCCACTTTTTCTCCACTTTTTCTCCATTTTTTCTCCACTTTTTCTCCACTTTTTCTCCACTTTTTCTCCACTTTTTCTCCATTTTTTTCTCCATTTTTTCTCCACTTTTTCTCCATTTTTACTCCACTTTTTCTCCACTTTTTCTCCACTTTTTCTCCGTTCTTTTCTATGGTCAGTCTACCCATTAGCTCTGCCATGCATACTGTAGCTCTTCACCTACTGCACATGTTACTTTATGATTGACATCTCTTTCGTACCAGAGCTGTCTAAGCCTACTCTGACCCCATATTTGTCATTACTATATTGTCCTTGTACTGTATTATGACATTTGTATCATGTGTTTCATTTCTTGCTGTGTTGCAATTTTTTTGCTGCATCCCAATTGTACCTCTACATTGTTCGAGTTTATGTTATTGTTCTCTCACTCTTATGTGATACTGATTATTGTCATTTTTCATGATTACAAGCAGATAAGTCCAATCTGACGAAGGCTCAGGCCGAAACGTCATTTGTAACTTGTTTTGGACAAAAACATATATGCTTATGAAAAAAAATGTTTTTCTTAATACGGACCAATAAAGAGTGATTTTGCATTACTATCCGTTGTGACTTACTGACTTAGTCTGGGAGATTTAGAGTGCCGAGGTTACTCACTAATTTTATCTATTATTACCTCTGAGCACCTATATACTAGTGAGCAGAGCTTCCTCTACAGTAGTTCTCCTGATTAGGCATGCCCTTACCTCATGAGCAGGGCATTGCAGCTTTGGTAGCAACCATTACGACATGGACCCTGCTGCTGTGGACCCGGGGAGAGTGAGTGCAGATTCATTGCACCCACACTCCTCACATGAAGGGTCCGCACTCCTAGAAAATGGGGGATACGTTCCCTGAGTGTCTCCCCCCCATATTCTAGACGGTCCAGAGTCGTCGTGGGACCCCTTTATTTTTTTTCTTACAATAAATTGGTGAAAGAGGAAATGTTTTGGGGACTGTTTTTTCAAATAAATTTCTTTTGTCGATTTTTTTTTTTTTCGTTAGTACTGACAGTTTATGATGTTGGGTATCTAATAGACGCCATGACATCACAAACTGCTGGGCTTGATCTCAGGTGACTTTACAGCTAGTATCAACCCGATTTATTACCCCGTTTGCCACTGCACCAGGGCACGGGATGAGCTGGGGTGAAGCGCCAGGATTGGCGCATCTAGTGGATGCGCCACGTCTGGGGTGCCTGCGGCCGGCTATTTTTAGGCTGTGAAGGCCCAATAACTATGGACCTTCCCACCATGAGAATACCAGACCACAGCTCTCCGCTTTACCTTGGCTGGTGATCCAATTTGGGGGGGACCCTACTTTTATTGTGTAATTATTAATATTTACAAAATAATTAGAAAAAAGAGCCTGAGGGGACCTCCACATTGGATCCCCAACCACGGTAAAGCTGCCAGCTGTGGTTTTCAGGCTACAGCCGTCTGCTTTACCCTAGCTGGCTATCAAAAATGGGGGGACCCAACGTCATTTTTTTTTTTAACTATTTTTTAAATAGAAAAAATTAATGGGCTTCCCTGTATTTTGATTGCCAACCAAGGTAACGGCAGGCAGATGGGGGTGGCAACCCATAGCTGTCTGCTTTATCTGCTGAGAATCAAAAATACCGCGGAGCGCTACGTCATTTTTTTAAAGATTTATTTTTACAGCACTGTGATGTCCAGCAATCAAAATACAGGGAAGCCCATTTTATTTTTAGTTATTTAAATAAATAATTAAAAAAAATATATATGGGCTCCCGCTGCATTTTTTGTATTGCTAGCTAAGGGTAATCCAAGCAGCTACTGGCTGCTAACCCCCACTGCTTGGTGTTACCTTCACTGGCAATGGAAAATCCAGGGAAGCATTTTTTATTTTTTTTGCCAAAAAACTACAAAAAAAGGACGTGAGCTTCGCCATATTTTTGTATGCTAGCCAGGTACAGCAGGCAGGTGCTGGAAGAGTTGGATACAGCGCCAGAAGATGGCGCTTCTATGAAAGTGCCATTTTCTGAGGCGGCTGCAGACTGCAATTCGCAGCAGTGGGGCCCAGAAAGCTCAGGCCAACCTGTGCTGCGGATTCCAATCCCCAGCTGCCTAGTTGTACCTGGCTGGACACAAAAATGGGGCGAAGCCTACGTCATTTGTTTTCTAATTATTTCATGAAATTCATGAAATAATAAAAAAAGGGCTTCCCTTTATTTTTGGTTCCCAGCCGGGTACAAATAGGCAACTGGGGGTTGGGGGCAGCCGTACCTGCCTGCTGTACCTGGCTAGCATACAAAAATATGGCGAAGCCCACATAATTTTTTCAGGGGGCAAAAAACTTCTGCATACAGTCCTGGATGGAGTATGCTGAGCCTTGTAGTTCTGCAGCTGCTGTCTGTCTGTATGGAGAAGAGCAGAGAGCAGCTGCAGAACTACAAGGCTCAGCATACTCCATCCAGGACTGTATGCAGAAGTTTTTTGCACACCAAAAAAATGACGTGGGCTTCGCCATATTTTTGTATGCTAGCCAGGTACAGCAGGCAGCCACGGGCTGCCTCCAACCCCCAGTTGCCTATTTGTACCCGGCTGGGAACCAAAAATATAGGGAAGCCCATTTTTTTTTAATTATTTCACTTATTTCATGAAATAATTAAAAAACCAATGACTTGGGCTTCGCCCCATTTTTGTGTCCAGCCGGGTACAACTAGGCAGCTGGGGATTGGAATCCGCAGCACAGGTTAGCCCGAGGTTTCTGGGCGCCTCTGCTGCGGATTTCAGTCCGCAGCCGTCCCAGAAAATGGCGCTCTCATAGAAGCGCCGTCATCTGGCGCTGTATCCAACTCTTCCAACAGCCCAGGAGCCGGGTGGCTTGTTGGGTAATCATGAGTTAATACTGGCTTTGTTTTACTAGCCAGTATTAAGCCAGAGATTCTTAATGTCAGGCATGTTTGACCCGGCCATTAAGAATCTCCAATAAAGGGTTAAAAAAAAGACACCACACAGAGAAAAAATACTTTAATGGAAATAAATACACAGACACATTAGAGAGTCCATCTTTATTATCCCCTGTCAGCCCTCCACGATCCTGCTCTTCTGTCTTCTTTCTTTGTAGTGTAGTAGTAGTGACGATTGTAGTGAGGATGAGGTTCACCAGCCCATCACTTGGGGCTGGGGAACCTCATCCTCAGTACAATCCTCACTACAATCGGGAAGCAGCGTGCAGCCTTCACTCCATGAGTGATCAGTGCTGGCTGTCAGCGGTAACAGCGGTAACGCTGACAGACGCGTTACCATAGCAACGGTGCTCTCGGAGCTGCGGTTAGCGGTGACGTCACCGCTAACTGCGTTGCTATGG
This sequence comes from Anomaloglossus baeobatrachus, assembly GCF_048569485.1. NCBI lineage: Eukaryota > Metazoa > Chordata > Amphibia > Anura > Aromobatidae > Anomaloglossus > Anomaloglossus baeobatrachus. The sequence continues at coordinate 681,628,778 of NC_134353.1, read as the reverse complement.
CAACGGTGATCTCCGTTAATGACCGGCTGTGTCAGCCGGTCCCTAACGGAACGGGGAGTTGACCGTGTGCTAGAGCATGTCATCGGTACACGGCGATACACATATGTGCACCGTGTACCGGAGAGATGCACTCGCAGGTCCTACATGACGCGTCATAGTCATGTGACCAGTCTGTAGCCAATGAGATAATAGCCACGTGACTGGTCACATGGCTATTTTGACGTCACGACAGGTCCTGCATCTCTGCTGGCAGTGCCGGTCACGGGAGGATTCAGCGATCATCGGATGGAATAGCGGCAGGAGACAGAGTGCAGAAGGGATCGCGAGGACCGGTAAGTGTTATGGCAATGTTTATTAACTGTTTGTGTACATTTATCATGCATTTTTATGTGTTTGTGATTGCCTCCCATTATAGCCTATAGGTTCGAGTTCGGTTCGACGAACCGAACTCGAACGGGACCCCCGTTCGGCGAGCCGACCTCGAGCCGAACCGCGACCGGTTCGCTCATCTCTAGTAATAGTATTACAGTATATTGAACAAGAGATCAAATTATCACAAATTTAAGTCCCCTAGAAGAGCTAAAACATACATTAACAAAAATATGTTTTAAAATTTAAAAAATAAATACCGTACATTAATATTGAATACATTTAAATTTAACCATTTAAGGATAAAGCCAATTTTGCACTTAATGACCAGGCCAAATTTTAAAATTCGGACCAGTGTCACTTTGAGGTAATAACTCTGGAAGCTTCAATGAATCCCAATGGTTCTGAAATTGTTTTGTCATTATATATTGTATTTCATCTTAGTGGTAAATTTAGGCTGTACTTTTTTTCATTTATGGGTGAAAAAAATCAGAAATGTAACAAAAATTAAAAAAAAAAATTGAAATTTTAAAAATTTACAATTTTATGCCCTTAAACCATAACTGTCATACAAAAAAGTTAATAAATTACATTTCCCAGTTGTCTACTTTACATCAGTGCCATTTTTGAAGTCAAATTTTTTGGGGTTAGGAAGTTAGAAGGGTTCAAATGTCATCAGCAATTTCCCATTTTTTCAACAAAATTTACAAAACCATTTTTTTAGACACCACATCATATTTAAAGTGAGTTTGGGAAGCCTAAGTGACAAAATACCCAAAGGTTACCCTTACTACACCCCTGAAAGTACTCAAAAAACACATGCAAAAAGTCCTTCAGAATAACTAAAGCAATGTGGAATGAAAAAAATCCAACAAAATTATCCTTTTACCTAAAAATGTTGTTCTAGACCCAATTAATTCATTTTTAGAAGAAATAACACAACAAAATGAACCCCAAAACTTGTTACATATTTTCTTCTGAGTGCGCTGATATCCCTTATGTAGTCAGAAACCTCTGTTTGGATAAATGGGAGGGCTCCAAACAGAAGGAGCAATATTTGAATTTTGGAACACAAATTTGGCTGAAATAGACAGCGGCACCATGTTGCATTTGCAGGGTCCCTAAGGTACTTTAACAGCAGAACCCCTTAAGGAATTTATCTAGGGGTATAGTGAACATTTTTAACTCATAAGTACTTCACAGAATTTGACAACATTTGATAACATTAGGCCGTCATATTGAAAATGTTCATTTTATTCCCGAAAATGTTGCTTTAACACCAAATTTCTCCCTTTTTCAAGTGGTAACGCCAAAAAGTGGACCCCGCAGTTTGATATCCACTTTCTTATGAGCGTGTTGATACCCCTCATGTGGTCAGAAAGTTATGTTTGGACAAATGGGAGGGCTTGCAACAGAAGGAGCAATATTTGAATTTTGGAAAGCAAATTTGGTTGAAAAAGATTGCAGGTACCATGTTGAATTTGTAGGGTTCCTAAGGTACCCCAACAGCAGAAACACCCCCACATGTAACACCATTTTGGAAACTAGACTCCCTCAAGAAGTTTATCTATATGTTTGGTGAGCACCTTGAACCCTGGGTGCTTCACAGAATTTTATAACAATGAGCCGTGAAAACAAAAAAAATAAATTTTTACCCCAAATTTTTTATTTCATCCAGATAGCTATTAACATAGGTAACAGGAGAAAATGCACCATACAATTTATTGTGAAATTTCTTCTGAGTATGCACATACCTTATGTGCTGGAAATCAACTGTTTGGGAGCATAGCAGGGCTCGGAAGGGAAGGAGCACCATTTGAATTTTTGAAAGCAAAATTAGCAGGAATCATTACCGGATGCCATGTCGCAAATTTAGACACTCTGAGGTGCCTAAACTAAAGGGTATCAGGATAAATTGCACTATAAAATTTATTGTACAATCAACTGTTTGAGCACACAGGAAGGAGCACTATTTGACTGTAAAATTGGCTGGAATCATTAGCGGACACCATGTCAGGTTTGGAGAGCCCTTAAGGTGCCTAAACAATGAAGCTCCCCCACATTTGACCCCACTTTGGAAACTAGACCTTTTAAGGAATTTATCTAGATGTTTGGTGAGAACCTTGAATGCCTGGGGGCTTCACAGAATTGTATAACATTGAACAGTTTAAATAATAAAATACATTTTTACCCCAAAAATGTTACTTCAACTAGATAGCTTTTTTTTACAAGGTTAATAGGAAAAAAATACACCATACAATTTATTGAGCGATTTCGTCTAAGTATGCCAATACCTCATATGTGCTGGAAATCAACTGCTTGGACGCATGGCAGGGCTAAGAAGGGAAGGTGTGCCATTTGACTGCAAAATTGGCTGGAATCATTAGCGAACGCCATGTTACATTTAGAGAACCCCTGAGGTGCCTAAACAGTGGAGCTCCCCCACAAGTGACCCTCTTCTGGAAACTATATTCCTCACAAATTTTATCCAGGGGTTATAGTGAGCATTTTGAACCCACAAGTACTTTACAGAATTTGATAACCTTACGTTGTCATTATGAAAATTTTCATTTTTTTCACACAAATGTTGCTTTAGTACCAAATTTCTCACTTTTTCAAGAGGCCAAATTGGACCCACAGTTTGTTGTCCAATATCTTATGAGCTCAGTGATATTCCAAATAGGGTAAAAAAAAAAACCCTTCTGTTTGGACAAACAGGAGTGTTTAGAATGGAAGGAACACTATTTGAATTTTGGAAAAGTTGAAATAAATGTCACATTTGCTGGGTCCCTAAGGTACCTATACAGCAAAACCCATCCATAATTGATCCCATTTTGGAGAGTAAACCCCTCAAGGATTTTATTCAGGGGTATAGTTACTATTGTGAAACCACAGGTACTTCACAAAACTGTTGCTGTAGAGTCAAATTTCTTACATTTAGGCTATGTGCCCACAATCCAGCCGCACTACATCTAGGACACAGTATCAGCCCTTTTGCAGAGATGTGAGTGTTGTGCACAGGAGAACGCAGCTGCTTGTGCCCACTAAGAGTAAGACCAGACTACGGGATCATTTTAAACACTTAGGAAGCCTTTGCAAGTGTTTTGTGGTAATTATACTAGTTTTCTGAGATAATGACTTTTGAGGTTTCATTGGCTGTAACCCATAATCATCAACATTAACAGAAATAAACACTTGAAATAGTTCACTCTGTAATGACTCTATATAATATATGTGTTTCCCATTTTGTATTGAATTACTGAAATAAATTAACTTTTTGATGATATTCTAATTTATTGAGATGCACTTGTATATAGAAATCACCTTTAATTTTTCAAATAATTTTATCCTTGCAAACCTGCGTAATTTAACTTACATAGAAACAGCAATGAAGAAAAAAAAATGAGATACCTGAAACTGCTTTCTTTCATATATATCTATATTTTTCTCCATAACAGAAAAATAAAAACACAACTTCATAATTCAAATAAAAAAAGAACTAATTAATAGGGATGATCAAATACCCTATTATTTGCTTCAACGGATATCCGACGAATACCTCGCAGCTATTCGAGTATTCGCGAATATTCGACGCCCAATGCAAGTCTATGGGAAACCAGAATAATTTCATGTTGGACCTGTTGGTGACCTGTGATGACTGAGGAAAAGGCTAAAATGGATGGGCAAAGGCAGAAACTGTATGGGCACAGCCTGTAGAAGGTGCCTCACTGCATTTCTGCCCCCCTCCTAATTTATCCAAGATAACAGGATGCACACTAACGCGCCGCTTGTATTCACCCTTGTCTTCTGATTTCTGTCGCATGTGCCATGACACATGCGACAGAAAACTACTTCCTGGGTCCAGCTAAGTCCCCTCCCATATCCCCCCCAGTGTCTCCCGGTGTTCCCCCGCTGTTTTTACCTTTTTGCAGTGCTCCCCCGCATCCCCTCTCCTTCACAATGAACGCTGCGCGCATGCGCAGAGCGCGGCTCTCAGACTCAGCTTCCTGGGTTCAGTGTGAGCTGTGGAGCTGCGCTGGCTGCACGCACTCTGCTGCTGTGACCCGGTGAGGGTAGGTGCAGATTCTTTGCACCCAAACTCCTCACATGGAGGGTCTGCACTCCTAGGAAATGGGGGACACGTTCCCTGAGCATGCACCCCATATTCTAGAAAGTCCAGAGTCGTTGTGGGACTTCCAAAATGGATTACAGGAGTTTTTGTTTTCTTTACAATAAATTGGTGAAAGAGGGAATGTTTTGGGGAGTGTTTTTTCAAATTTAATTACTGACAGTTTGTGATGCCGGGTATCTGATAGATGCCATGACATCACAAACTGCTGGGCTTGATGTCAGGTGACATTGCACATCTGGTATCAACCCCATTTATTACCCCATTTGCCACTGCATCAGGGCACGGGATGAGCTGGGGCGAAGCACTAGGATTGGCGCATCTAATGGATGCACCACTTCTGGGGTGGCTGCAGCCTGCTATTTTTAGGCTGGGAAGGGCCAATAACTATGGACCTTCCCACCCTGAGAATACCAGACCACAGCTGTCCGCTTTGCCTTGGCTGGTGAACAAATTTGGGGGAATACCATTTTTTTTTATTACTTATAAATAGAGTTGAGCGCGGTTCGAGGTTCGAGGTTCTCCAGTTCTAGGCTCGAGTGATTTTGGGGGCTGTTCGAGATCGAACTAGAACTCGAGCTTTTTGCAAAAGCTCGATAGTTCTAGATATGTTCGAGAACGGTTCTAGCAGCAAAAAGCAGGGCTTTTTACAGCTACAGTGTGCAGGAGCCATCGCTGGCAGCCTGCCAGAAGCTGGTAACCAAGATAAACATCGGGTATCCAACCAAAGCGCTTTGGTTAGTAACCCGATGTTTATCCTAGTTACGTGCAGGAAGCCCACACTTCCCCGCTCAGCTCACTCCGCCCCCTTCTGCCCGCAGCATGTACACACACACACACACACACACACACACACACATGGTCCCGCTCGGCTTACCTGCGGTCGGCCCGGGGGCAGCAGTCCTTGGCACTGGAAACTGTGGCTGCCGGCCCTTTAAGGCTCACTGTGTTCTCCTGCATTGAGCATCATCTGTGGGCGGAGCTACCGCCCGGCGTCCTGCTCGGTCGCACAGATGAAGGAGTCACAGTGCCAGCCAGCGACCTCCAGCAAATCGCTTCCCTCCGGCGCTGTGTGGGCCTCATCTGCACCGTGACCTGATCAGTATGTGGGACATCACTCCCTCCCCGCCCCTCCCTGTCCCCCCGTGCGTGTGTGAGCCCCGCAGAGCCGTGTGTGTGGCCCCCGGAGCCGCGTGTGTGGGCCCCGCAGAGCAAGGTATGTGTTTGTATGTATGCATGCAGCAGAGCAGTATGCGTGTCTATATGTATGTATATATGCAGCAGAGCAGTATGCGTGTCTGTATGTATGTATGTATATATGCAGCAGAGCAGTATGCGTGTCTGTATGTATGTATATATGCAGCAGAGCAGTATGCGTGTCTGTATGTATGTATATATGTAGCAGAGTAGTATGCGTGTCTGTATGTATGCATGTATGTATGCAGCAGAGCAGTATGCGTGTCTGTATGTATGTATATATGCAGCAGAGCAGTATGCGTGTCTGTATGTATGTATATATGCAGCAGAGCAGTATGCGTGTCTGTATGTATGTATATATGTAGCAGAGTAGTATGCGTGTCTGTATGTATGCATGTATGTATGCAGCAGAGCAGTATGCGTGTCTGTATGTATGTATATATGCAGCAGAGCAGTATGCGTGTCTGTATGTATTTATGTATATATGCAGCAGAGCAGTATACGTGTCTGTATGTATGTATGTATATATGTAGCAGAGTAGTATGCGTGTCTGTATGTATGTATATATATATGCAGCAGAGCAATATGCGTGTCTGTCTGTATGTATGCATGTATGTATGCAGCAGAGCAGTATACGTGCCTGTATGTATGTATATATGTAGCAGAGTAGTATGCGTGTCTGTATGTATATATATATATGCAGCAGAGCAATATGCGTGTCTGTCTGTATGTATGCATGTATGTATGCAGCAGAGCAGTATACGTGTATGTATGTATATATGCAGCAGAGCAGTATGCGTGTCTGTATGTATGTATGTATATATGCAGCAGAGCAGTATGCGTGTCTGTATGTATGTATGTATATATGCAGCAGAGCAGTATGCGTGTATGTATGTATATATGAAGCAGAGCAGTATGCGTGTCTGTATGTATGTATGTATGTATGCAGCAGAGCAATATGCGTGTCTGTCTGTATGTATGCATGTATGTATGCAGCAGGGCAGTATGCGTGTCTGTATGTATGCATGTATGTATGCAGCAGATCAGTATACGTGTCTGTTTGTATGTATGTATATATGCAGCAGAGCAGTATGCGTGTCTGTATGTATGTATGTATGTATATATGCAGCAGAGCAGTATGCGTGTATGTATGTATATATGCAGCAGAGCAGTATGCGTGTCTGTATGTATGTATGTATATATGTAGCAGAGTAGTATGCGTGTATGTATGTATATATATATGCAGCAGAGCAATATGCGTGTCTGTCTGTATGTATGTATGTATGCAGCAGAGCAGTATACGTGTCTGTATGTATGTATATATGTAGCAGAGTAGTATGTGTGTCTATGTATATATATATGCAGCAGAGCAATATGCGTGTCTGTCTGTATGTATGCATGTATGTATGCAGCAGAGCAGTATGCGTGTCTGTATGTATGCATGTATGTATGCAGCAGAGCAGTATGCGTGTCTGTATGTATGCATGTATGTATGCAGCAGAGCAGTATACGTGTCTGTATGTATGTATGTATATATGCAGCAGAGCAGTATGCGTGTCTGTATGTATGTATGTATATATGCAGCAGAGCAGTATGTGTGTCTGTCTGTATGTATGCAAGTATGTATGCAGCAGAGCAGTATGCGTGTCTGTATGTATGCATGTATGTATGCAGCAGAGCAGTATGCGTGTCTGTATGTATGCATGCAGAGCAGTATGCGTGTCTGTCTGTATGTATGTATGTATGCAGAAGAGCAGTATGCGTGTCTGTCTGTATGTATGTATGCATGTATGTATGCAGCAGAGCAGTATGTGTGTCTGTCTGTATGTATGTATGCAGCAGAGCAGTGTGTGTGTGTGTCTGTATGTATGTATGCAGCAGAGCAGTATGTGTGTGTCTGTCTATATGTATGTATGTAGCAGAGCAGTGTGTGTGTGTCTGTCTATATGTATGTATGCATGCAGAGCAGTATGTGTGTGTCTGTATGTATGTATGTATGTATGCAGCATAGCAGTGTGTGTCTCTGTATGTATGCATGTATGATGTGTATCTATGTATGTCAGTGTATATGACTGTATAGATTTATCTGTTTATATGTATTTTTGTGAGTTTGTCTTTAAATATGTATATGTACGTGTATGTATCTGTGTATGTGTGTGTGTCTGCGTGTTTATGGGGCCCACTGGGACTCTTCCGCCCGGGGCCCACAAAAACCTGGAGCCGGCCCTGCCTGTGGTGATGAAGTCCCGCCATCCCGACCTCAGCGCTGTCACTGTCCTCCATGGCCGCCGCTTGTCACATCACCTTCTCTCGCTTCCGACCCGAGACTGACTAGCGGTGACGTCACGGGCCTCTCGCGATTCTTGGCTGTGAAGGCGGCGGTCATTGAACTCAGTGACAGGGGCTGTCAGTGTGCTGGAGATTAGTGCAGGTAATGTACCTCGCTGACAGCAGCACTTGTCATGCCCTGCAGTGACCTGGGCTGACCCATTGATGTTAGCTCAGGTCACTGCACTGCTCTCCAAGCCAATGGGGAACATCCTGCTCTTCATTGACTGGGACAGTGTGGATCGTCATGGCAACCCCTTGGATTACACCAGACCTGGATTTGTTTTTCATTCTAATAAATTGGTTAAAGAGGGAATGTTTTGGGGAGTGTTTTTTCAAATAAAAATGTGTTTGTCGTCTATTTTTTTTATTACTTACTGGGTTGGTGATGTCGGGTATCTGATAGACGCCTGACCTCACCAACCCCAGGGCTTAATGCCAGGTGACATTACACATCTGGTATTAACCCCATATATTACCCCGTTTGCCACCGCACCAGGGCGCGGGATGAGCTGGGGCGAAGCACCAGGATTGGCGCATCTAATGGATGCGCCACTTCTGGGGCGGCTGCGGCCTGCTATTTTTAGGCTGGGGAGAGTCAAATAACCATGCACCTCCCTAGTCTGAGAATATCAGGCCTCAGCTGTCTGCTTTACCTTGGCTGGTAATCCAATTTTGGGGGACCCCTACGTGTTTTTTTTTTTAATTATTTATTTAATTTAAAATAACAGCGTGGGGTGCCCTCAGTTTTGGATTACCAGCCAAGGTGAGGTTGCCAGCTGTGGCCTGCAGGCTGCAGCCGTCTGCTTTACCCTAGCTGGCTACAAAACTAGGGGGAACCCTACGTCATTTTTTTTTCATTTTTTTGGCTAACTACAAAGCTAAGCACCCCTTAGTGCCACATGAAAGGCACCAAAGGGTGCTCCACTTTTTCTCCACTTTTTCTCCACTTCTTCTCCACTTCTTCACTTCTCCACTTTTTCTCCACTTTTTCTCCATTTTTTTCTCCACTTTTTCTCCACTTTTTCTCCACTTTTTCTCCACTTTTTCTTCACTTTTTCTCCACTTTTTCTCCACTTTTTCTCCACTTTTTATCCACTTTTTATCCACTTTTTATCCACTTTTTCTCCGTTCTTTTTCTATGGTCAGTCTACCCATTAGCTCTGCCATGCATACTGTAGCTCTACACCTACTGCACATGTTACTTTATGATTGACATCTCTTTCGTACCAGAGCTGTCTAAGCCTACTCTGACCCCATATTTGTCATTACTATATTGTCCTTGTACTGTATTATGACATTTGTATCATGTGTTTCATTTCTTGCTGTGTTGCAATTTTTTTGCTGCATCCCAATTGTACCTCTACATTGTTCGAGTTTATGTTATTGTTCTCTCACTCTTATGTGATACTGATTATTGTAATTTTTCATGATTACATGCAGATAAGTCCAATCTGACGAAGGCTCAGGCCGAAACGTCATTTGTAACTTGTTTTGGACAAAAACATATATGCTTATGAAAATTTTTTTTTTCTTAATACGGACCAATAAAGAGTGATTTTGCATTACTATCCGTTGTGACTTACTGACTTAGTCTGGGAGATTTAGAGTGCCGAGGCTACTCACTAATTTTATCTATTATTACCTCTGAGCACCTATATACTAGTGAGCAGAGCTTCCTCTACAGTAGTTCTCCTGATTAGGCATGCCCTTACCTCATGAGCAGGGCATTGCAGCTTTGGTAGCAACCATTACGACATGGACTCTGCTGCTGTGGACCCGGGGAGAGTGAGTGCAGATTCATTGCACCCACACTCCTCACATGAAGGGTCCGCACTCCTAGAAAATGGGGGATACGTTCCCTGAGTGTCTCCCCCCATATTCTAGACGGTCCTGTGTCGTCGTGGGACCCCTTTATTTTTTTTCTTACAATAAATTGGTGAAAGAGGAAATGTTTTGGGGACTGTTTTTTCAAATAAATTTCTTTTGTCGATTTTTTTTTTTTTGTTAGTACTGACAGTTTATGATGTTGGGTATCTAATAGACGCCATGACATCACAAACTGCTGGGCTTGATCTCAGGTGACTTTACAGCTAGTATCAACCCGATTTATTACCCCGTTTGCCACTGCACCAGGGCACAGGATGAGCTGGGGTGAAGCGCCAGGATTGGCGCATCTAGTGGATGCGCCACGTCTGGGGTGCCTGCGGCCTGCTATTTTTAGGCTGTGAAGGCCCAATAACTATGGACCTTCCCACCCTGAGAATACCAGACCACAGCTGTCCGCTTTACCTTGGCTGGTGATCCAATTTGGGGGGGACCCTACTTTTATTGTGTAATTATTAATATTTATAAAATAATTATAAAAAAGAGCCTGAGGGGACCTCCACATTGGATCCCCAACCACGGTAAAGCTGCCAGCTGTGGTTTTCAGGCTACAGCCGTCTGCTTTACCCTAGCTGGCTATCAAAAATGGGGGGACCCAACGTCATTTTTTTTTAACTATTTTTTAAATAGAAAAAATTAATGGGCTTCCCTGTATTTTGATTGCCAACCAAGGTAACGGCAGGCAGACTGGGGTGGCAACCCATAGCTGTCTGCTTTATCTGTGCTAAGAATCAAAAATACCGCAGACCGCTATGTCATTTTTTTAAAGATTTATTTTTACAGCACTGTGATGTCCAGCAATCAAAATACAGGGAAGCCCATTTTGTTTTTAGTTATTTAAATAAATAATTAAAAAAAATATATATGGCCTCCCGCTGCATTTTTTGTATTGCTAGGTAAGGGTAATCCAAGCAGCTACTGGCTGCTAACCCCCACTGCTTGGTGTTACCTTCACTGGCAATGGAAAATCCAGGGAAGCATTTTTTATTTTTTTTGCCAAAAAACTACAAAAAAAGGACGTGAGCTTCGCCATATTTTTGTATGCTAGCCAGGTATAGCAGGCAGGTGCTGGAAGAGTTGGATACAGCGCCAGAAGATGGCGCTTCTATGAAAATGTCATTTTCTGAGGCGGCTGCAGACTGCAATTCGCAGCAGTGGGGCCCAGAAAGCTCAGGCCAACCTGTGCTGCGGATTCCAATCCCCAGCTGCCTAGTTGTACCTGGCTGGACACAAAAATGGGGCGAAGCCTACGTCATTTGTTTTCTAATTATTTCATGAAATTCATGAAATAATAAAAAAAGGGCTTCCCTTTATTTTTGGTTCCCAGCCGGGTACAAATAGGCAACTGGGGGTTGGGGGCAGCCGTACCTGCCTGCTGTACCTGGCTAGCATACAAAAATATGGCGAAGCCCACATAATTTTTTCAGGGGGCAAAAAACTTCTGCATACAGTCCTGGATGGAGTATGCTGAGCCTTGTAGTTCTGCAGCTGCTGTCTGTCTGTATGAAGAAGAGCAGGGGCTGCCTTCAACCCCCAGTTGCCTATTTGTACCCGGCTGGGAACCAAAAATATAGGGAAGCCCATTTTTTTTAATTATTTCACTTATTTCATGAAATAATTAAAAAACAAATGACGTGGGCTTCGCCCCATTTTTGTGTCCAACCGGGTACAACTAGGCAGCTGGGGATTGGAATCCGCAGCACAGGTTAGCCCGAGGTTTCTGGGCGCCTCTGCTGCGAATTTCAGTCCGCAGCCGTCCCAGAAAATGGCGCTCTCATAGAAGCGCCATCATCTGGCGCTGTATCCAACTCTTCCAACAGCCCTGGAGCCGGGTGGCTTGTTGGGTAATCATGAGTTAATACTGGCTTTGTTTTACTAGCCAGTATTAAGCCAGAGATTCCTAATGTCAGGCACGTTTGACCCGGCCATTAAGAATCTCCAATAAAGGGTTAAAAAAAACACCACACAGAGAAAAAATACTTTAATAGAAATAAATACACAGACACATTAGAGACTCCATCTTTTTTACCCCCTGTCAGCCCTCCACGATCCTGCTCTTCTGTCTTCTTTCTTTCTAGTGTAGTAGTAGTGACGATTGTAGTGAGGATGAGTTTACCCAGCTCATCACTTGGGGCTGGGGAACCTCCATCCTCACTACAATCCTCACTAGTGTAGTAGTAGTGACGATTGTAGTGAGGATGAGTTTACCCAGCTCATCACTTGGGGCTGAGGAACCTCATCCTCACTACAATCCTCACTAGTGTAGTAGTAGTGATGATTGTAGTGAGGATGAGTTTACCCAGCTCATCACTTGGGGCTGAGGAACCTCATCACTACAATCCTCACTAGTGTAGTAGTAGTGACGATTGTAGTGAGGATGAGTTTACCCAGCTCCTCACTTGGGGCTGAGGAACCTCCATGCTCACTACAATCCTTACTAGTGTAGTAGTAGTGACGATTGTAGTGAGGATGAGTTTACCCAGCTCATCACTTGGGGCTGAGGAACCTCCATCCTCACTACAATCGGGAAGCAGCGTGCAGCCTTCACTCCGTGAGTGATCAGTGCTGCTAGCGGTAACACTGATAGACGCGTTACCATAGCAACGGTGCTCTCGGAGCCGCGGTTAGCGGTGATGTCACCGCTAACTGCGTTGCTATGGCAACCTCCGTTAATGACCGGCTGTGTCAGCCGGTCCCTAACGGAATGGGGAGTCGACCGTGTGCTAGAGCATGTCGCCGGTACACGGTGATACACATATGTGCACCGTGTACCGGAGAGATGCACTCGCAGGTCCTACATGACGCGTCATAGTCATGTGACCAGTCTGTAGCCAATGAGATAATAGCCACGTGACTGGTCACATGGCTATTTTGACGTCACGATAGGTCCTGCTTCACTGCTGCAGTGCTGGTCACCGGGAGCATTCAGCGATCATCGGATGGAATAGCGGCAGGAGACAGAGTGCAGAAGGGATCGCGGGGACCGATAAGTGTTATGGCAATGTTTATTAACTGTTTGTGTACATTTATAATGCATTTTTATGTGTTTGTGATTGCCTCCCATTATAGCCTATAGGTTCGAGTTTGGTTCGTCGAACGTTCGACGAACTGAACTCGAACGGGACCCCCGTTCGGCGAACCGAACTCGAGCCGAACCGCGACCGGTTCGCTCATCTCTACTTATAAATAATTATAATAAAAGAGCCTGGGGGCCCTCCAAATTGGATCCCCAATCAAGGTAAAGCTGCCAGCTGTGGTCTACAGGCTGCAGCCATCTGCTTTACCCTAGCTGGCTATCAAAAATGGGGGGGACCCCACGTTGCTTTTTTTTTTTATTAATTATTTATTTTTTGGCTAAATACAAGGCTAGGCACCCTTTAGTGCCACATGAAAGTCACTAAAGAGTGCCAGCTTAGAATATGCAAGGAGGTGGGACATTATATATGTGTTTGGCATTGGTCTGCCTGTCTATCTATCTATCCATCTATCCTTTTTTTATCTATCTATCTATCCATTATCTGTCTATCTATCTATCCATCCCTCTATCTATCTCTCTATCCCTCTATATATCCATTATCTATCTATCTATCCCTCTATCCATCTCTCTATCTATCAATCCCTCTATATATCCATCCATCTATCCCTCTATCTATCCATCCATCTATCTATCTATCCCTCTATCTATCCATCTATCTATCATCTATCTATCTATCTATCTATCTATCCATCTAGCTATCTATCCCTCTATCTATCTATCTATCTATCTATCTATGTATCTATTTATCTATCAATCTATATATCTATCTATCATCTTTGTAGCTGAATAATCTGGTTCTGGTTTCTCTACTGCAATACAGAGGTCAAGATTACCAAATCTTGCTCTGTTTTTCCTTACAGGCAGTGGCTCAATGGGTAGATCTGCTGCCTATGGACAATTAGCTCATGAGCTCGAGTCCCGGCCGTCCCAGTAAAGAATTTAATTTAATTTATTTATAATTATAAATTATAACTATTATTATTTATTTAAAATTATAATTTAATTTAATTATGCACTGAAGGAAGGAGCCGGACATCAGCTGTGAGCCGTTGGACACACCACTAAAATCAGGGCAGTTCCCAGAATGAGGCTGCATTGAGCACTCGCTCACAGACGTTGCCGAGTGTGGATTACACCGGACCTGGATATTTGGGGGTTAATAAAGTGGTGACAGAGGGGGCTTTTTGGTGTTTTATTTCAAATAAAGCATTTTTCGGTGTTATATTTATTTTCTTTACTTACAGATTAGTGATGGCGTGCCATAGACATTGCCATTACTAATCTTGGACTTAGTGGCAGCGATGCGCTGCCATTAACTCCTTAGTTATTACCCTGATGGCCACCGCATCACAGCAATCAGAAAGGGCCGGTGACACGCCAGGACTGTCGCATCTAATGGATGCGACATTCTCGGGGCAGCAGCGGGCTGATATTCTTGGCTTCAAGATGGGGGCCGTAACCATGGCACTCGCCCTCCCAAGCCTGAGAATATCGGCCTGCTGCTGTGTGCTTACCTCGGCTGGGTATCATTTGGGGGGGACCGCACGTCGTTGTTTTACATTATCTATTTATTTTTTTTATTACACAATATAGACCCACCCACCAGCGGCTGTGATTGGTTGCAGTAAGACAGCTGTCACTCAGCATGGGGGCGTGTCTGACTGCAACCAATCATAGGCGCCCGTGGGTGGGGGAAGTAGGGAATACGAGATGGATTAATGTGCAGTCGGCATTTTCAAAAGCTGGAGAACCCGCCACAGTGTGACAGCCGTGCAGCGCCGCGCCTGTGATCGGTGAGTAAGAAAGAGAGAGGGAGAGACCAACTGAGCATAATGGCCACTGGCTTATATAGCCCCTATGATGCCGTGCGGCCAAGCCAATCACAGTAACATCACAACAAAGATGGCTGCGGTGGTACTGTGAGGGCAAGCAAAGTCAAATGTGTTCATTGGCTGGAAATAGGCACCAGGAAGTCCAGATATGAAAATGAAAGTACTGGAGCGAATACCATAATAGCAGTTGTATAGCGAATACCTCGAATACCCCATTATCCGTCGGATACTGAATAGTGGCGAATACATTCACTCATCCCTACTAATCAAGTTTGGTATTATTAATCAAACAGACCTGAAAGTAATGTTGCCAGGTCATTTTTTTCACTCAATAAAATATTACAAAGAAAAAAACAATGTTAGCAATTATTTTATTTCTATAACTTGTCCAGGAAAAAGCAAACCATCACAAGGCTATGTTGATAGAAAAATTAGAAGACATTCCAAAGTTTTAAAAACACATATAAAATAGTCTTGCATCTGAAGCTTTTTTGTAGAAAATGTACATTTTTAAATTTAATTCGGGCATTTCTCTATAATTTCCAATAGTAAGTACTGTACATAGACAATTTTTTCACTGGTCTTAATGTAATGCATAATGGAGTCGGATGCTCCTGATTCATGAATAGGCTTGACTATAGTAATATTTCTGCCATAAGGAAAGCTACAGCTCGTCATGAATTACACAAGCTAAGGCATCATGCTCCTGCAACCCCCAGTTCTGCTATGGCTCCATCCATTTTAGCTGAGCTGGGAGAAACTGACATGAAAATTCACAACATTTTTGCTCAAAAATGTTGCAACTTTTCAAAGCAATTTATGTTAAATTTCTGAAGAAATTGCCTTGAATTCCCAGAACATTCTCCCTTTATAAAATCCACTGACCCATATTATTATTATTATTATTATTATTTTTATTTATTATTATAGCGCCATCAATTCCATGGCGCTTTACATGTGAAAGGGGTATACATAATAGGGACAAGTACAATAATCATAAACAATACAAGACACAAACAGGTACAGGAAAAGAGAGGTCCCTGCCCGCGAGGGCTCACAGTCTACAAAATCATATCAAAGTAGATAAAAAAATATTTAAAACTAAATGACAATTTTATTTGCTTAAAATATTCAAATCAATGATCAAGTATTATACACATAGGGATGCGAGCTGTCTGAGTATTTGTTGGTTAGCACACTGACATATATATATATATATATATATATATATATATATATATATATATATCAGTAAGGCTTTTCAGATGACAGTTTTCTTAACATGGACACATGGTCCATGTGAAAAAATCACAGCATGCACAATTCTTCTCCGAGTGTCAGATTAAAATCATTTATACATATGTCTGTGTGCACAAAAAGATTATCAGATCTTATGCGGAACATATGTGTAGCAGAGAATATTTACATATACAGTACATTGTCATTACTCACCTAGGAAACTGTATCGTACATTTTAAAATGCTGATATGTAAAAAGCAGATGGAAATGGATATCACAAGGTTGTTAAAAGCATAGCACACTGATGATAATGTAAATGAAATTTTGGACATAACTTGGATGACTATCTATTTGCTCATCTCACCCTAGCCTTTGCTCGCTAAATTACTTTTAGCACATTGGATATAAGCCTCCTGTCTAAGGCCTCTTTCACACGTTAGTGATTCAGGTACGTATGTGCTAGTTTTTATATGTACCAAAATCACAGACATACGTAGACCCATTAAAATCAATGGGTCTGCCCACACATCAGTGATTTTTCACTGACCGTGTCTCCGTGGGGTGTACACGCATGTCCGTGATTGCGGCACGGAGAAATGTTCATTTTTTTTCTGGCATCACTGATGTCCCATGGACCACACTATGGTGTGGTCCAGGAAACACGTACCAGAAAAACATGGACATTGAAAATAAAAAGCATTTTTAACTCACCTTCTCCAGCGCTGCTTGTCTCCGGCCTCTTCTGCCTCTGCTTCAGAGCCGGTTAATAACTGGCATGGATTTTCATGTGTGCAACCACAGCCAACCTGGAACTAGCTGCAGCAGGGTCAGCGCCAGCCGGAAACATAGCAGAGCTGGAGAGTTCAGCACCACGGACAGCAGGACAGGTGAGTTTATCGCCATGTGCAATCACGGAGTATGGATCACGGATAGCATATGGACAACTCACGTGTGCCATGAATCACGGCACATGGAGGGACATATGCATTTTTTACATGTCAGTGAAAAACATCTGTGTTTTTCACTGACGTGTGACACAGGCCTAAGAAGCAATACTCCATTTCAAGCTGCAAAAGCAAATAATTTTTGGGCATATAAAAGCAGAGATAAAATCCCATGATCCAAATGTATTATGACCCATTTACAGTTTAACCCCTTCACGACCGGCCTATTTTGCGCTTTCTGATTTATTTTTTTTTCGCCATCCTTCTTCCAAAAGCAGTATTTTTTATAGTTTTCCATCAATATAGCCTTGTGAGGGCTTGTTTTTTTGCAGATAGAGTTGTACTTTTAAATGAAACCATGAGTTATACCATACAGTGTACTGGAAAATAGCAAAAAAATACAAATGCGTAAAAATTGCAAAAAATGTGCGATTGCACAATAGTTTTTAAGATATTTTATTCACTGTGTTCACTATATGGTAAAACTGATGCGTTGGTGTGATGCCTCAGGTTTGTGCGAGTTCATAAATACCAAATATTTATAGATTTACTTCTATCTAAAGGGGTAAAAAAAATTAGAGCTTAGTGCAAAAAGTGCCACATGTTCTGCGTCATTTTCCGCGACCCATACTGTAATAATTTTTTGTGATCTATGGCTCAGTGATGGATTATTTTTTGCGTCTCAAGCTGACATTTTTAATGGTTCCATTTTTCCACAAATGCTACTTTTTTATTAGCTGTTATTGCATTTTGTGCAAAATTTGCAGTGACCAAAAAAATTAATTTTGGTGGACTTTTTTTGTTGCTACGCCATTTACCGATCAGATTAATTGATTTTAGATTTTGATAGATCAGGCGAAAAAGGGTGAAAGGGGGGTGATTTGAACTTTTAGTTTTTTTGATTTTTTTTTTTAATTTTTCAAAACTTTTTTTGTACTTTTTTTTATTTTACTAGTCCCCCTATTGGACTATAAGGATAAGCAGTCTGTGCGCTCATTCTTTTCTCCCGATCACAGCATCAGCGCTCAGATTGGGAGAAATGATCATCTCCTGCAACCTGCAGTACTCGGCTGCTGGTTAAAGGACCTGAGTCATGTGAGCTACAGGAGTCATCACATGACCCTGCGCTACCATGACAACCATTGGATAGACGTGATCACATCAAGTGACTTCCGGTGGAGGCCGGTGAGTAAAGCTTGAATGCAATCACCATTAAAATGGCACTGTCACATATTGACAGCGCTATTTAAGGGCTTTACAGGTATGGGTGGATAGCAATTCCACTCGTGCCTGCAAGGCACACATGTCAGCTGTACAAATCATCTGACATGAGCATGGATCTCCACTTGCAGCGCACAGCATCCGGTCGGGATTAACACTATGACCGCTAGGATGTAACTTTACCGCGGTCGTTAAGGAGTTAAAAAGGATATTTAGAATATAGAATTATTTCAAAGGGAAGCAACTAGATAATTGCAAGGGATGGAAGATCTTTCCTGTTATAAGAGGTTGGAAAATGGGCTTGTTTAGCTTAGACAAAAGACGCTTCAAGGGAGATCTCATTAAATACAGCTGTGCTCAAAAGTTTACATACCCCGGCAGATTTTTTTGCTTTCTTATCAACTTCTGTGCATGTTATCAGGCCAAAATCACCAGGGTATGTGAACTTTTGATCAGGGTCATTTGGAAGTTTTTGGTTTTCATTCTGATTTAAAAAGAGAAAACACAGTAGTTTGACAATAAATGGCTTCACCCAATCACTAACCATAAGTGGAAAAAAAGTTTTCGTGTTATCATTCATAGTCTCTGAAAAATAGACCAAGAAAGCAAGGGAACTAGTAAAAGAAATAAAAAATGTAAACAAAAGTCATTCATAACCCATCAATGCCTCGTGATTGTATCTTAGGATACAAATGGGAGCCAGTTCATGTGCGCCAGCAATATTGGCATTGAAATGTTGATGTGAAAAATTTAGAGTGGTACTTATATAGCACTAGCAGCAGCAACTGGAGCTCGGCTTCTGCACGTAGAGAGAGCTCATCTCCTTTGACCTCTCTATACTTCTGGATGTACAATACCACCCATAGGTGTCAAGGGGTTGATTTTATGTTTCAATATATTTCATCAAGAACATGTTTACTGAAAAGTTCAGGAAGATTTATCTTTAGGTGAAGAATTAATTGCAGTACAATATATTCACATTAGTGCCCTCATGGAATGTACAATTCATTATCCAAGCCTTAAATAAATGTAATGAATAAGATAGCGTTCAGACCTTCTAGTTTCACACACATCATTCAAAATTCCAATGTGCCTTCTTTTAAAGAAGGTGATGGTCCCAATTTTACCTTTCTTGGGATGAACACACTCTCTATAACTTTAAAGGTTAGACATTACAGATCGCCTACATAGAAATACCACAAATGTCTGGTCACTGGTTTATCTACTTTCCTCAAAACAATTCCTACATGTTATAAATTGTCTCAAAGTCTTACCTACATAGTTGCAGGGTCAGATGATCATATACACTGCACAATGGGCACTACACACTTTGTGCAGAATTATTAGAATGAGTATTTTGATCACATGATACTTTTTATACATGTTGTCCTACTCCAAGCTGTATAGGCTTGAGAGCCAACTACCAATTAAGTAAATCAGGTGATGTGCATCTCTGTAATGAGGAGGGGTGTGGTGTAATGACATCAATAGCCTATATAAGGTGTGCTTATTTATTGGGCAACTTCCTTTCCTTTGGCAAAATGGGTCAGAAGAGAGATTTGATGGGCTCTAAAAAGTCCAAAATTGTAAAACGTCTTGCAGAGGGATGAAGCAGTCTTGAAATTTCCAAACATTTGAAGCGTGATCACCGAACAATCAGGCGTTTCATGCAAAATAGCCAACAGGATTGCAAGAAGTGTGCTGGGCAAAAAAGGCGCAAAATAACTGCCCATGAATTGAGGAAAATCAAGCGTGAAGCTGCCAAGATGCCATTTGCCACCAGTTTGGCCATATTTCAGAGCTGCAACGTTACTGGAGTATCAAAAAGCACAAGATGTGCCATACTCAGGGACATGGCCAAGGTAAGGAAGGCTGAAAAACGACCACCTATGAACAAGAAACATAAGATAAAACGTCAAGACTGGGCCAAGAAATCTCTTAAGACTGATTTTTCAAAGGTTTTTTGGACTGATGAAATTAGAGTGACTCTTGATGGGCCAGATGGATGGGCCAGAGGCTGGATCAGAAAAGGGCAGAGAGCTCCACTCTGACTCAGACGCCAGCAAGGTGGAGATGGGGTACTGGTATGGGCTGGTATTATCAAAGATGAACTTGTGGGACCTCTTTTGGATTGAGGATGGAGTGAATCTCAACTCCCAGACCTACTGCCAGTTTCTGGAAGACAACTTCTTTAAGCAGTGGTAGAGGAAGAAGTCGGTATCGTTCAAGAAAAACATGATTTTGATGCATCCATCATATTCATCCAACTACTCCACAGCGTGGCTGGCCAGTAAACGTCTCAAAGATGAAAAAAATAATGACATGGCCCCATTGCTCACCTGGCCTGAACCACATAGGGAACCTGTGGTCCCTCATAAAATGTGAGATCTACAGAGAAGGAAAACAGTACACCTCTCCGAACAGTGTCTTGGAGGCTGTGGTGGCTGCTGCACACAATGTTGATCGTAAACAGATCAAGCAACTGACAGAATCTAGTTGCCACAGGGAGGGATGAGCAGCTCCTTTTTAATCTGAGCACCTGTCCCTTAGGTACATTCCTTCTTAGCGGGTCAGAATGAAGACTCCACCATTCTAACAAACTATGTGTGGCCATTGATTTCCTAAAAATGGTTGAGGATAATTGACCTTCGTTGTTCATCAAAGTATGTAAGTGAAAAAAAGGTTATTAAATTGTAATTGATCTCTGATGTAAATGTCACGTCGACCTCATTTTCATTGACTACATCCACAAACACATGAAAGGACTTATTAAACATGTAGTATAAAAATGCATTGAAGCATGAATTAATAGATAGTGTTCTTATAAATATATAATAACAGGGAAGTTAGTAATGGATACATTGTTGTGATGGACAGATAGTGATTCAGAGTGTATTCAATATTCTTATAGTATTTTACCAGATAACCATTAAAGTGCACCAATCAGCACGTTTTTCCTATATAACCTAAAGCCAGTGCTATACTGGCACTAGGATGCTGATTTTATACATACTTTTAGTTTTCAGCTAGGATTTATAGCTTTTGAAATACAAGAAATTAAAGTTTGTAAAATGAACAGCTTCTTGTTTGGCAGCAGCTGATGAGCACCTAATAGCTGGGGTAGGTTTTGAGTGTGATTTCCACCTGTTGCTCCTCCACCTATCTTTTATTTCTGCTAGTTCCATTATAAAAGCCTTTTACTAATAGTTGTGGCTAGAAGGACCTTGCTGATGTCATACCCATGTGAAAAGAGGGGGCGAAAACTCAGGCAACATAGCTGATACCAGGAAGCAACATTATTTTTCTATTAGCTGAGGCCCTGCCCCTTCTGGTCATATGGGTATGACATCAGCAAGGGCCTTCTAGCCACTTTGATTTAGTCACAGCCATTAGTTAAAGGCTTCTATAGTGGAATTAGCATAAATAAAAAATAGGGGGAAGAACAACAGGAAGGAGGGCGCGAATAACTATCAAAACCCATCCCAGCTATTAGATGCTTGGCAAGCTGCTGCCAATCAAAAAACTGTTAATTTTACAAACTTTACTTAATTGTGTTTCAAAAACTATACATCCTAGCAGACAACTAAATGTATGTATAGAATCAGCATGATAGTGCCAGTATAGTACTGCCTTTAGGTTACATAGGAAAACCCTGGTGATTGGTGCACTTTAACAACAAGTGCAGTTGTTAGTGATTAGAGAAGATTCTTCTGCAGTCCTCTGCAGTGAAGTATTATTCCCCACTTTTAATTATAGTTTTATATTTATTTTCACTTTAATGAGTGATATGTTCCTAATATCAAAGTGGTAGCCTGCCTCTCCTTAGTTTATTAGCTTTCTCAGTGATACGACCCATAAAAGGCCGCATAAACTCCAAAAATGAAGTCACATTGGTTCTAGTTCATCTCACAGTTTTCACCAGAATTTTGGCATAAAACTATTTGGAAAAATCACCAATTTTTTAAGTAAATATATTGTGACACTGATCTGCTCTACCATCGTTATCAAAAGTATGTAAATCTTAGAAGGTTAAATGCAGCTGACAAATTCAATATAATTTAAACTCAAGGGCCATAAACTAAAACAAAAATATACTCCTGTATCAGGACATGGAATAAGATTTCTAGCATAAAATATGCCAAAGTACGTCATGGATTACATAAGCGGTGCTGTGACATCTCCTATTGTGCCGAATTTTAACTCTGGTGCAGCTCAGCCCATTTGGTGGAGTTGGGTAAAACTGGCGTGAAAATGCTAAAAGTAGCAAAACATGTATTTCCACGTTGTGCAAACATTTTGATACATTACAGAGCAATTTACTTTGGGCCACATTGGATATTGTGTTTTATATTTCATTTTACATTTTATTATAACACCTGATGACTACTATTAAGAAAACAAGAAAAAATAATGTGAAGAAGACAAAAAACTAGAATTTTTCAACTTCTTACAGTCCACAATACTAACGACAGTTAATCAATAAGGATTGCTGAAATTCAGAGTCCTTAAATTTCTTATCATTTCTTCAATTCACAAAAACACTAACAAGACTTTAGTTTGCATTTATTTATTTTTTTTCTTAAATTAATGAAAGTCTCAACTAGCATCTAGCACTTTCTCACGTCAGAAAAAATCAGCCTGAAATAGCACTTCTGCTAATAAATTAAAAATGCCACACATTCCCAAACTGCATATTACTGTTTATAATTTTGATTGTTAATTTGCATATGAAAATTAGTCCTCTGACATGCATGCATTTTATTTTATTCTTCAACTAATTATAAACAAGAATGCCACATTATTTACATAACTAATTATTGTTCCGTCTGTTCTCCCCTTTTTAGCTCGGTTCCCTTCCACATTGGTTAAGTATGCAAATGAAAAATCACAGCACACTTCAAAATTTCCTGAATTTGTTCCATTTACATCAACTGCTTTTGAATGGGAGATAATGTGCTTTCCATTTTAATAGAGTGAAATTAGGTTGATCTTAATTTATGGTTCATTTAAATGACTAATTTCTTTCTACCTGAGCATATTTTCCAGGGTATAATTGCAGCTGTTTATTAACCAAAGTGTTGCCTTTTCTATCCAGCAGTTTAATTTGCAAACACCTTTTAACGGCCCATGTTTCAAGAGGATTAGTAAAATTGTATTTGCACTCAACTCAAACCATGACTCAGTGAGTCAATTATGATGTCATACTGCACACCAAGAAAACTGGATTTTTGCTAACATTTTGACCTAATTCTCACAACTGATCCATTTTATACAGATTATATTATGGCGATGGTGCCTATAGACTGCTATGTGAGCCTTTGATTTTATGCAGTTGCACACAGTGGGTTTTCCATATATCATATAAGTCTAAAGCATGCTATATTAGGCTGAACCCACACGGGATTATGTGCGAGTCCTCGCATGACACTCGGCTCATACTCGGGAGCTGAGTATTATGCGAGGGTAATACAACTGTGGTCCGATCGTGCGATGAGACCACAGCCGTAGAGGAGGGGGCCGGTGCTGCAGAGCGGAGGGCCAGTGCTGAGGAGAGGAGGGAGGGATTTATCTCTCTATCTCGTCCGTTGCCAGCTATTGCGATTCTTGCACTGCACTCGCATTACACTGGTGTAATTCGAGTGCAGTGCGATGTTTCTCTTGCCCCATAGACTTGAAAGGGTGCAAGTGAAACAGGATCGCATTACACTCGCAGAATGCTGCGACTGTTTTCTCGGTCTGATTAGGGCTGAGAAAATAAGCGTTCATGGGTGCGGGCCTATAGAGTAATATTAGTCCAAGTGGAATGCGATTTTTTCTTTATTGCATTCCACTCGCTCCGATTTTCTTGCCATGTGTCCTAAGCCTTAAAGACATATACTCCCCTGGGTGCATTGCTTTCTATGGAAAAAATAAATCCTTATGAAGAATCGAGTGACTATGGGTCTGTTCTAGATTGGCAGGATGCACAAGGTGTTACTATATACATGAGAAAAATTAGTTAGAAACAAATAAAGTTCATATAAAATCTTACAAAAGAAAATCAAATTTACCTAAATCTGATTTTATTGTGATTTGCTTTGAATATATGCAATATAATGGCCTCTGGCCAGCAAAAGATTTCCTTAATTCTATGAAGAGGATAGAAATAAAGAAAAAAATGCACATTCCTTCTCCTATCTGACGGTTGTTTTCAGCCTGGTGATGCTGTAACTTGTGTCTAGTGCAGTCTTCTTGCAGCTCCTGCCATTAGCCTTGACTAGGCCCCCATGCCGTCATAATGCTGCAATACTTATCATGACATCATGTGAGATCTTCTAGGTCTAGTCTGGAGAGATCTCATTAACATTCAGTTTTGTTGAGTAGATTTTTTTGCACATTAAATGTATTGACCTAATTCAACAAAAATATATTGAATTCAAATTTGAACAGATTCTCTCATCCTTATTTATCTCTTACAATTACAGTATATAACTAGACAGTTAAGCATGCTTTACACCTTGCAATTAAGCATACGATATCGTATGCGATCGTACCCGCCCCCATTGTATGTGCGGCAGGTTCAATTTCT
The DNA here is from genome assembly GCF_048569485.1 of Anomaloglossus baeobatrachus. Classification (NCBI taxonomy): domain Eukaryota; kingdom Metazoa; phylum Chordata; class Amphibia; order Anura; family Aromobatidae; genus Anomaloglossus; species Anomaloglossus baeobatrachus. The sequence continues at coordinate 681,604,027 of NC_134353.1, read as the reverse complement.
TGAACGTGTCACATAAACGAATAACCCTCCGTCACACGTACTTACCCGTCTATATGACCTCTATGTGGGCGGCAAACATCCACTTCCTGGAGTGTGAGGGATGTTCGGCGTCACATCGACATCACGCGTCAGCCGGCCAATAGAAGCGGAGGGGTGGAGATGAGCGGAACGTAAATATCCCGCCCACCTCCTTCCTTCCGCATAGCCGGCGGGAGCCGCAGGACGTAGGTAAGCTGTGTTCATCTTTCCCAGGGTGTCACACACTCTGATGTGTGCTGCCCCGGGTACGATGAACAACCTGACGTTCAATTTTTAGGAAATGAACGACGTGCATGCGATGAACATTTTACCGTTCAATCGCAATTGCATGTAGATGTTACATGCTACAATGTAACTTACGATGCCGGATGTGCGTCACTTACGACGTGACCCCGCCGACACATTGTAAGATATATTGTAGCGTGTAAAGCGACCTTTAGTGTCGCAGATTTGTTCGACTTCAGCAGAAGTTATAGCAGTCAGACATTTCTGGGAGAAAACAAAGTTCACTTGAGATATACAGGAAAATATACACATAGTCGATGAAAAACACAACTTATGCTAAGATGGCAGATATACCAGAGAGTGCAGTTTAAAATAACAAACAGATAAGCTACACTACATATTATTAAGCATCAAGACATAGAACAGCACCATCTACTGACTACTACTGCAATGTAACTCCTCCAACATATAATAAGTCTGCAGCTTCTTGCATTTATTTCAACAATAAGTTAGTAAAATAGGTCTGTATTAAATTTGTTTCTTCAGACTATATATAATCACATCTACACTTAGGAGAAGACGTTTAACAAAGTTTTGAACTTTTGACTTTCAGGCTCTATATTTCACCATCCACTAAACCTTTTAAAAGGAATACCTTCATTTTATTGACAATCATCTTGGCTATCTCATACATACATTTTACTTGCAGATTTTTAGCATATGATTATTTATGTAGATTCTTGTGATGTCACTGCATTTTTACTGTTTTGCTTCTGGTGGTAGAAAAATATTTTTTTTTCATGTATGTTTCAAATTACAACTTGTAATCCCATTCCATAATAGTTGTGTGTTATTTTTTTAATTCTCAAGTGTAAGGTCACTGGTTCAAATCCAGGAAAAGCAATGAAGAAGATTTACCAAGAAAAGAGAGCATCATCCAGCTTATCGATAGCGATCTCTCAGACAAGTAAATTGCCAAACTGCATCATGTGAGTTGTATGACAGTTGTAAGAATATGAAATAAAGTATTTCAATCCATCCAAAAGCCAAGATGTGGACTGCATGGCAAACTATTAGGGGTACTTTACACGCTGCGACATCGCTACCGATATATCGTCGGGGTCACATCGTTAGTGACGTACATCCGAAGCCGGTAGCGACATTGCAGCGTGTGACACCAATGAGCGACGATCAATGAGCGCAAAAATGTGAAAAATCGTTGCTTATTGACACGTCGTTCATTTCCTTAATATCGTTGCTGTTGCAGGTACGATGTTGTTCATCATTCCTGTGGCACCACACATCGCTATGTGTAACACCGCAGGAACGAAAACCATCTCCTTACCTGCGTCCACCGGCAATGTGGAAGGAAGGAGGTGGGCGGGATGTTACGTCCTGCTCATCTCCGCCCCTCCGCTTCTATTGGACGGCTGCTTAGTGACGTCGCGGTGACATCGGTGTGATGCCGAACGCACCTCCCCCTTGAAGGAAGGATTGTTCGGCGGTCACAGCGACGTCGCTGCACAGGTATGTGTGTATGACGCTGCCGTAGCGATGTTTGCTACGGCAGCGATCACCACATATCGCAAGAATGACGAGGGCGGATGCTATAGCACGCGATATCGCTAGCAATTGCTAGCGATGTCGCAGCATGTAAAGTACCCCTAAGAGTCAACAAGTTGGCTCATTAGAAGGTCTATCAGTTCTGGTGTAACAAACATGGCAGTGGAGGTGGCTCATTTGCTTTGCAATAGTGAGATAACAGACATCCATACAAGCATCATGCAATGCAGGTTACACAAGTCTGGAATGGTGGCATGAAGCCTCGACTTTAATATTATCATAAGAAGAGTGGGCTCGAGTTTCAAAAAATGGAGTAGAATATTAGAAATTGGTGATTTGAGACGAAAGTCAATAAACTACTCTATAATAGCTGCAAATGGGTCTGAAAAATCCCCAAAAGAAACAGGGGATAACATATAGAGAAATTGAAGGAACCGTCAAGTTTGGTGGATGGAGCCTGATGATATGTGGTTGCTTCATAGCCAAATGCATTTAATACTTTACCAGGATTGATGATAGTCTTAATGTCGGGGAATATTTAATTGCCCCACATGACAAGTTACTTTGTACCCTTGATTACTGTGGGTATGAAAAGGATGACAGTGTTCCAGCAGGACAATGACCCAAAGCACACATCAAAATTGGCAAAGAAATGGTTCAATGATGATAAAGTGGAGGTGCTGGATTTGCTCCTACACTCCCCAGACATCAACCCAATCAAACACTTGTGGGTAGAACTGAAGAAAAAGGTTTATACATACCCAAACAGTATGTACCAACTTTGGGAATGTGCAGAAGAGACCTGATATCAGATCGGTTGAGACATCCTTGAATTTGATCAAGAGCATGCCCACAAAGATTCAAACAGTGTTGAAAGCGAAAGGGTAGATTAATAAAATACTAAAAATTAATGAAAATGAGCATGTCTGTTTTTAGGAGCAAATCAGTAACAATGCAGTGACATGACAAGAATCTGCATAACTAATAATATGCCAAATAGTTGAAGCTAAATTTATAGTATATCACAAAAGTGAGTCCACCCCTTACATTTTTGTAAATATTCTAGATCTTTTTAAGGGAGAACACTGAAGATATGACACTTTGATTAATGTATAGTAGTCAGTGTACAGCTTGTATAAAAGTCTACAATTGGTTTACCTTATCAATACCTCAACACACAGCCATTAATGTTTAAACTGCAAGCAACAAAAGTGAATATACCCATAAGTGAAAATAGACAAGTTGTGTTAAATTAGTCATTTTACCTCCCTGGTGTCATGTGAGTTATTAGTTTTACATGTTCTCAGGTGTGATTTGTGTTATCTGTTCTCAGGTGGGAATTTGGAGCAGGTGGGTTAAATTTGGTATTATCACACACACATACTGGTCACTTGGAAATTCAACATTTCAGCTTATGGAAAAGAATTCTCTGAGGAACTGAAAAAAATTATTGTTGCCCTACATAATGATGGACTTGGCTATAAGAAGATTGCATTACGTCACCGCCGGAGTCTGCTCCAGCGACTTCTGCTCCGATCGCCAGGCGACGCCGTGTTCCTGCCATGGATGGTGCTGGTGATGGGAGAGGAGTTGATGCAAGCGGTGGGCACAGGCTCCGATCATCCACTGGGCTGGGTTAGCTTGTGATCTGCAGTACCGCTGTCTGACTGTGGGTGGCATGTGTCTTCCAGCTGAAGTTGCCAGCGTTCAGCTACAGCCAATGGGAAGACACCACCCCTTTCTTATTCCCCCTCCTGTTATATGACCACTGTCAGATATAGTTCTGATTTTCCTGGCTCCTGTTACGTCCTATTCTGTTTGGTGATTCCTATGTGTTGACTTCTGCGTGTTTTCTTACTACCCTCCTGCCTACTGTTTGTGTACCTTGCTGCCCGATCCAGATTTGACCTCTGCTACGTTTGCTGACTACGTCATTGCCTGTCCCTGTTCCGCAATTCCTGGTTTGACCCTGCCTGACTACTACGCTTATTGGACTGCAGCCTTCCACAGGTAGTGATCTCCAGTTCCCTGTGTAATTCCAAAGAGGGGTTAAAGGGTTTCAGGGTTCTGGGGGTCCTGCTTGGTGAGTGGCTTGCCTCTAGCCTCCCCTTTACAGCCCATCTGAGTCTGTGGATCCAGGCAGGCGTTACAGATTGCTAACACCTTGAAACTGAGCTGCAGCACAGTGGCCAAGGTATTAATATAGGGGGGATCCTATATCATTTTTTAAATGTATTTATTTTTACACCGCTGTAGAGGCGCAGACATCGTGTGTGATTCCAATCGATCACAGACGCTGTCACAGATGACAGGGACGCGGTCTGACTACAACCAATTACAGATGCTGAGACTGACAGAAGGACACTGGCCGCATCTGGCATTCTGTGTCTGGCGATACTTCCTATCTCAGACACAGGCTATCTATCCCAGTGATTTTCTATACATTGTATCCCTGCTCCCCTGATAAGTAAGAGACAAAATGTGTTGGTAGCATTGTTGGGAGCCTCCATCCATGACCTGTATTGTGGGAGGGTACTGTGTGGCTTGGAGTAAATAGTCCCCCCTCATCTACCAAGTTAAAGGAACCAGACGGTGAACACTCCTAGGCAATAAAAAAAAATCAGGTGAGATTGTTCTCGTTATTAGCACAATTAAGCACATCATATTTGTATTGTGTGGGGGAAATTGTGTGGTTAATTTCCCCCCCTTCCCCACTGTATGATTTAAGCTATAAAGGGATAACAAGCATACCATGTGACATTGTCAACCGGGAACTTTTTGTTGCCTTGAAAAGCCAATTAGGACATACTATCTATGAACTCTGAATTGAGAATATTGTCGGTATTATATGTTTTGTGTGTATTTTTAGTTTTTAACCATAGTAATTAAAAGCTAAGTTTTAACCACTATTGTCCTTGCTGAGAAAATATCTATGTTTTCCAAAATTTTGAAGAATCAACCATGATGGAGAGCATTGATTACACCATAATTCAGTGAAACCTTTTTGCTTTAGTATCTACTTAAATGCTCGCTGCTCACAACTAAAGAGGAAGCTTTGCATGTGGACCAGGTGGAGATGGAGGAAGGAAGTACACAGTGTGATACTACCCAGACCAGCCTCATCTCATCTTCTCAGTGTGGATTGGGTGATAATGAGGAGCAGGAGGCTGAGAAATAGTAGGAGGATGAACAGAAGAAGGTTGCCTGTTTTACAGCGGGTACTACGTACACCAATTTATCACCTGTTCAATGTGGATGGCCTTGAAACGAGGAGCAGGAGAGGAAGGAAGATAAGGAAAAGCATCCTTCTGTAGGATAAAGGGAAGATTTGCCTGTTGGGAGTCTGGCACACATGACAGACTTTTATGTCTCACTGCCTTTCCTGTGATCCTCACATTACGCAAAGTTTGGCCAACATTGTGCACCCTTCTCGACCCATGCTACAAGGAGAACTTTCTATTTCTTTCCTACTGTGGAGATGGCTAGTAAAAGGCTGCTATACCAGGTCATTGTTGAAGAATTGGTAAAAAAATTCTCATCTGACAATGCTGGTGGCAGAGCTAAGAGTTCTTTGGACAAAGTAGAAAGAAGGGAGATACACAGCAGGATAAACAGAGGCAGGGGACTACTATCTAAGGATTGGTCTCCCTGTGCCTGGGCCCTTATGCAAAGGGTACCCTGACAAGTAGGGAAAAGTTTATGAAGATGGTGAAGGAATACCTAGCTGACCATACCACTGTCCTCTTTGATTCCTCTGTGCCGTATAGCTATTGGGTATCCAAGCTGGACATGTGGCATGAACTTTCCCTCTATGCATTGCAGGTGTTGTCCTGACCTGCCACGAGTGTTTTGTCCGAGTAAGTTTTTAGTGCCACAGGGGGCATTATAACAGGTAGGCCCATTTGCCTGTTAACTGGAAATGCTGACAAGGCTGACTCTTATCAAAATGAACAAAGCATGGATTAGACCAGACTTCTCAACCTCAATTGACTACAGCATAGAAAACTAAAGGCAATTGTAATGTTCCTTTTATTTTAGAGTATTCCCATGCAATGCTTCCCAGTCAAACAAGGGTATGCAGTCCTTGTTTTCTTTTCCTCCATATTAACATGGTCATGATGTGATCCTTGCTTTAAATTTTTAAAGGATTATTATGATGTTGTAATACGTAATATTGAGAGGCCTAACTCAAATATTCACTTACATACAAATATATGTATACCGCCTGAGGATAAATGCTTTTCAGCCCATGCACTTAGTGCATCGCCTTTACCTATGTAGGATTCCCACTCCTTCCAAATGGTAAAATAAATGTTTTCTGAGGCCCTCCTCTACATTTCCTCCAGGGTGTATTGGAGTGCCTCCTTCTTGTATTTGTTAGTCGTTGCACATAGTGCATCAGATTTACCAAACTTGTAGTCCCCTTCCTTAATAATTGGGAAAAAAAATTCTGAGGTCCTCCTCTAAGTTTCATTCAGGGTGTATCGGAGTCTCCTAATTTTTGGCAGCACTTGCATAGGCTTTCTGAGTACGCTTTGTTAGTGTATGACTAGCTGCTGGAGAAGGGATAGTTTGCCATTAGAGGTATATATTTGAGGTTTCTTTCCTTATAGTCCTTGCTGCTGCAACTTAAAACTGAAAGACGTTTTATAGGCTACATTCTCTACTAATATAGCTGTTAGCTGCATATACGTAATTTAATATGCACATGGCGTGTGGTAAGGGGCAGAGAAGTGGAAATTCTGTTGATTGCGCAGGCACAGGCTAACGTTGTGGGTCAGATGAAACTGTGCCTGCTGCGTGATCATAACAAACACGCTCATCCATTAGGCCTCTCTTCCTGTCCCACTTTGCAGGAGGGGCATGAGACACCTCTCCTGATGTCCGAATAATGCAAACAGGTTGTCGGTTGGGTGGCAGATAATGCCCAGTCTCAAAGTCACAATCTTTTTAAAATTCTTGCAGAATTTAACCACAGTTCACCCTCTACATCTCTTCCAGGCTGTACTGCAATACCTTCTTGTAAATATAGCTGGACGTCTTTCTGCATCCATAAGCTTTCCCAGTTTGGGAGTCAGAATGTTTTCAAAATTGTACCAGAATTAAATAACTGTCTATTCTTTACATCTCTTGCAGGATGTTCCGCAATGCCTCCTTGTAATTTTAGCTAGGCCTCACACTAAGAGCACAGGCTTTCCCAGTTTGGGAGTCAGAATGTTTTTACAATTGTACCAGAATGAAATCAGAGTCAATCTTTTACATCTCTTGCTGTCTGAATTGCAATCCCTTCTTGTTATTTTAGCTGGGCCTCTTTCTGAGTTCATAGGCTTTCACAGTTTGGGAGACAGTATGTTTTTAAAATTTTACTAGAATTGAAACAGAGCCCCTCCTCTACATCTCTTGCTGGCTGTTTTGCAGTCTTTCCTTATAATTTTTAACATCCCTTCCACATAGTGCATAGTCTTTACTAGTATAGAAGTCCCACTCCTTAATAATGGGAAAAATTGTATTCTGAGTCTATCGTCTACTTGTCTTCCAGGGAATATTGCAATCCCTCCTTGTAATTTTTGGATAGGTCATGCACTTCGTGCATAGGTTTTACCAGTCTAGGAGTCCCACTCCTTAAACATGGTAAAAATATTTTCTGAGGCCCTCCTATAAGTGTCTTCCAGAGGTATTGCAGAGCCTCTTTTTTTTTTTTTGTGCAGCACTTATACTTACTGCATAGCCTTATTAGTACAGGAGTCCCACTACCTAACAGTTTTAACAGAATGTGTATGAGGCCCCCATTTATGTATAATACAGGGTGTATCAGAGTCCCTCATCCTTCTAATTTTTGCCAGTTCTTGCATTGTTCACATAGGCTTTGTGAGTTTCAGAGTTCCTCCTTCATAAATTAAACAGGATGTGTCTGACAATATAACACATACCACATGCCCAGATAAGGTAGAAAAATATTAAAATTACATTTATCGGTGAATGCTTTTAACCATTGAAAAGAATGAAAAAGTTAAAAAATGCATCGTGAACATAGCATAAGGCGCAGAAGAGACGTTTTTTCCTCCCTTTTCAATTTGCCTTATATACAAGTCAATATACAGCAAAGGATGTGCCCTAATTTTTTTCCTATAAAATCCATTTTATCCTCCATTTTACATGTTTTATTATCAGTCCATAAGAGTGCCATAATACTCTGACAACATTTTTCCCAGCAGCGATCTGGGAGTCAAAGATTTTTTCCAGGCATGCCATTCCCGTTCCATTCCATTTGATTGTTGCTTCAATCTATTTTAGCAAGTTTCATTTCCCTCCCTCACCCCGCAAATGTCCTGGGAAAGTCTTAAGGAAAAATGCTCCAGTTTCCATTTGACTTCCATTATATTCATTACTTGAGACAAGCAACTGAACATTTTAGTTATCTCTGAGCACTGACTTTTATACTTTTGCTCGTTATTGTATTTTCTTTACACTACATATAGAGTATATTATCTAAACGAAATAACAAATACATTCTGGGTATTGAGGTATTGAATGATTGGAAGAAAAATGCAAATTTCCTTAAAATTTAAAAACCGAATTCTTAAAAAAAAAAATAAAAAAAAATGTAAATACAGTATGTACTTATGAAGACCACCAATAAGAAAAACATTTGACAGACCATAACAAGTAAGTTCATACATATAAGCCTGTATGTCCCATGAGCTTTCAGGTTCCTAAACGTGCTGCACAATATTTATTTAAAACCATTCAGCCATATGAGAAAATGTATTGGGCATGAAATTAATCACTGCAAAAGATATCAAACAACAAGCATTGTAAAGCACCAATGGAATTTGCTTGTAGGTCTTTTCTTTCCAGTGATGCAGAGACTCATGCCTGGGTTCAATTGAATATTATATCAAAGCTCCATGAATGCTCTATTGCATGAAGGCTTTTGGAATACTGTTAATAAGCTGAAAAGGTATATGAAAGTATATGAAGGATCTGAGCTTACTATAGTGCCTTCAAGTTATGTCTTTGTTCTCCAGACAGCAGTTGTTCTTATGGGCAACTATTTTATATATTATAAAAGTATATATATATATATATATATATATATATATATATATATACATATACATATACATATACATATATGTTACGAGGGGGACCCGGGGAAGCGTGCCAAGATGGGAAATGGACTGCTTCCGCCGGTCAAGGTCCACTGTGCGGTGTAAGGGACCGCCGCTATGGTGGGTGAAGAGTGAGCGGGTTGCTGCTAGCGATCGTCTGGAATGTCACAGACGATCTATGTACACCGATCTGCCCTAACCCGTGAGGGTTGTATGGCACAGATCTCACGGCTCGGTGTACCTGTTGCACGGGGAAGCACAGAGGTGCCCACGCACGTGTGCCAGTGGAAGTCACGAGAATATGGCACGAGGGTAGCACAGAGGTGCCCACGCACGTGTGCTTTCAATAACCAGGTGAGTCCAATGGAGACTTGAGGAGCTCACCTGGGACAGGAACACGGCCTGTTGACGGGGGTACTGCCGGAGCAGCAAGGCAGGAACACGGCCTGCAAACGAGGTACTGCCGGAGCAGCAAGGGCCAAGCCCACAAGAGACAGTAATGCCTGAGCAGTGGCGTGGCAGCACGCTGCCAGACATCCAAACATAGAAGGACGGTCGCGCGCCGCCATGATGGCAGGGGGAGCTTTTAAGGAGGTGCAGCTCCACCCGAGGGCGGGCGCGAGGCGGAGATGACGGACTTGACCCAATCAGGGTCCACGACGTCCCAGCCTGGCCAGTCAGGATTCACCACGTCACCAGCCTTGTCATCAAGCAGTGTGACGTCAGTGAGCGAATCAGGACCCACCACGCATTGCACATGCTCACCCTCCTGCCTCTGGGAAATAGAGGCGGGATCCTCGGTCTCACAATGTGCAGAGATAACGGGAATCTCACTGCTTCCCTGAGCAGTAAACCTCTGCACATTGCGCAGCCTCGCAGACATTCGGGGCCGCTGAGCAGGAGAGTCTGCGGCAGGCCAGGAATGGGAGACCGCTTCACTCCTTGTAACAGGAGAACCACTAGGTGTCACCCTTCTGCTGCCTCTCTGAGAAGGTATCTCCTGCACACTGCGCAGTCTGGCAGACCTTCGGCGCTGCTGAGTAGGAGTGCTCGTGGCAGGCAAGGAATGGGAGACTGCCTCAGGAGAGCCACGAGATGTAACACATATACATATATGCAATGCTTTTATGTACATAACAAAATTAAATGGCAAATACCAAGAAATTCCTAATATGTATATAACACAAAAGCAGTTGTATATAATCATCCGCTGAGGTCTTTATGTGGCCATTAGGTTTTATATGTAAAGGGAAAGAAAGAGCCCAATGTTGTTGCCTTTTGTTTGCTTCCTGTTTATGTGTTTACTTTACGCTACCTTTTGCTACTAGGTAATGATGACCAATTCTGCAAATAATCAAATGCAATAATCTTAATTTAAATTGAGTCTTTCAGATGTGAATCCAATGTGCCTAAACATTTTCTGTGACTCTGGAGAACCCCGGGTAAAATTATACTATATATATATATATATATATATATATATATATATTCTAGATAGATAGATAGATAGATATAGATCTATATTGTATGTATATAAATATATACAGTACAGACCTAAAGTTTGGACACACCTTCTCATCTCTAGAACAACTGTTAAGAGAAGACTTTGTGCAGCAGGCCTTCATGGTAAAATATCTGCTAGGAAACCACTGCTAAGGACAGACAACAAGCAGAAGAAATTTGTTTGGGCTAAAGAACACAAGGAATGGACATTAGACCAGTGGAAATCTGTGCTTTGGTCTGATGAGCCAAATTTGAGATCTTTAGATCCAACCACAGTGTCTATGTAGAAAAGGTGAATGGATGGATTCTAAATGGCTGGTTCCCACCGTGAAGCATTGAGGAGGTGTGATGGTGTGGGGGTGCTTTGCTGGTGACACTGTTGGGGATTTATTCAAAATTGAAGGCATACAGAACCAGCATGGCTACCCTACCACAGAATCTTGCAGCGGCGTGCTATTCCATCCGGTTTGCGTTTAGTTGGACCATCATTTATTTTCCAACAGGACGATGAAAACAAATACACCTCCAGGCTGTGTAAGGGCTATTTGACTAAGAAGGAGAGAGATGGGGTGCTACACTAGATGACCTGGTCTCCACAGTCACTAGACCTGAACCCAATCGAGATGGTTTGGGGTGAGTTGGACTGCAGAATGAAGGCAAAAGGGCCAACAAGTGCTAAGCATTTAAATTCGGGTAACTACCTCTTGAAGCTCATCAAGAGGATGCCTAGAGTGTGCAAAGTAGTAATCAAAGCAAAAGATGGCTACTTTGAAAAACCTAGAATATAAGACATATTTTAAGTTGTTTCACACTTTTTTAAGTATTTCATTCCACATGTTTTAATTCATAGCTTTGATGCCTTCAATGTGAATCTACAATTTTCATAGTCCTGACAATAAAGAAAACTCTTTGAATGAGAAGGTGTGTCCAAACTTTTGGTCTGTACTGTATATACACACACATATATATATATATATATATATATATATATATATATATATATATATATATATACAGTTAGGTCCAGAAATATTTGGACAGTGACACAAGTTTTGTTATTTTAGCTGTTTACAAAAACATGTTCAGAAATACAATTATATATATGATATGGGCTGAAAGTGCACACTCCCAGCTGCAACATGAGAGTTTTCACATCCAAATCGGAGAAAGGGTTTAGGAATCATAGCTCTGTAATGCATAGCCTCCTCTTTTTCAAGGGACCAAAAGTAATTGGACAAGGGACTCTAAAGGCTACTTTACACACTGCGATATCGGTCCCGATATCGCTAGTGTGCGTACCCGCCCCCATCTGTTGCGCGACACGGGCATATCGCTGCCCGTGCCGCACAACATCGCCCAGAGCCGTCACACATACTTACCTGTCCGGCGACGTCGCTGTGACCGGCGAACCGCCTCCTTTCTAAGGGGGCGGTCCGTGCGGCGTCACAGCGACGTCACTGAAACGTCACTGAACCGCCGCCCAATCGCAGCGGAGGGGCGGAGATGAGCGGGACGTAACATCCCGCCCAACTCCTTCCTTCCGCATAGCGGCCGGGAGGCAGGTAGGGAGAGCTTCCTCGCTCCTGCGGCGTCACACGCAGCGATGTGTGATGCCGCAGGAACGACGAACAACCTCGTTACTGCTGAAGTAACGATAATTGGGAATGGATCCCCGTGTCGCCGATTAGCGATTTTGCACTGTTTTGCAACGATGCAAAATCGCTAATCGATGTCACACGCAACGGCATCGCTAATGCGGCCGGATGTGCGTCACGAATTCCGTGACCCCAACGACTCCGCATTAGCGATGTCGTAGCGTGTAAAGCCCGCTTAAAGGCTGCAATTAACTCTGAAGGCGTCTCCCTCATTAACCTGTAATCAATGAAGTAGTTAAAAGGTCTGGGGTTGATTACAGGTGTGTGGTTTTGCATTTCGAAGCTGTTGCTGTGACCAGACAACATGCGGTCTAAGGAACTCTCAATTGAGGTGAAGCAGAACATCCTGAGGCTGAAAAAAAAGAAAAAATCCATCAGAGAGATAGCAGACATGCTTGGAGTAGCAAAATCAACAGTCGGGTACATTCTGAGAAAAAAGGAATTGACTGGTGAGCTTGGGAACTCAAAAAGGCCTGGGTGTCCACGGATGACAACAGTAGTGGATGATCGCGCATACTTTCTTTGGTGAAGAAGAACCCGTTCACAACATCAACTGAAGTCCAGAACACTCTCAGTGAAGTAGGTGTATCTGTCTCTTAGTCAACAGTAAAGAGAAGACTCCATGAAAGTAAATACAAAGGGTTCACATCTAGATGCAAACCATTCATCAATTCCAAAAATAGACAGGCCAGAGTTAAATTTGATGAAAAACACCTCATGAAGCCAGCTCAGTTCTGGAAAAGTATTCTATGGACAGATGAGACAAAGATCAACCTGTACCAGAATGATGGGAAGAAAAAAGTTTGGAGAAGAAAGGGAACGGCACATGATCCAAGGCACACCACATCCTCTGTAAAACATGGTGGAGGCAACGTGATGGCATGGGCATGCATGGCTTTCAATGGCACTGGGTCACTTGTGTTTATTGATGACATAACAGCAGACAAGAGTAGCCAGATGAATTCTGAAGTGTACCGGGATATACTTTCAGCCCAGATTCAGCCAAATGCCGCAAAGTTGATCGGACGGCGCTTCATAGTACAGATGGACAATGACCCCAAGGATACAGCCAAAGCTACCCAGGAGTTCATGAGTGAAAAAAAGTGGAACATTCTGCAATGGCCAAGTCAATCACCAGATCTTAACCCAATTGAGCATGCATTTCACTTGCTCAAATCCAGACTTAAGACGGAAAGACCCATAAACAAGCAAGACCTGAAGGCTGCGGCTGTAAAGGCCTGGCAAAGCATTAAGAAGGAGGAAACCCAGCGTTTAGTGATGTCCATGGGTTCCAGACTTAAGGCAGTGATTGCCTCCAAAGGATTCGCAACAAAATATTGAAAATAAAAATATTTTGTTTGGGTTTGGTTTATTTGTCCAATTACTTTTGACCTCCTAAAATGTGGAGTGTTTGTAAAGAAATGTGTACAATTCCTACAATTTCTATCAGATATTTTTGTTCGAACCTTCAAATTAAACGTTACAATCTGCACTTGAATTCTGTTGTCGAGATTTCATTTCAAATCCAATGTGGTGGCATGCAGAGCCCAACTCGCGAAAATTGTGTCACTGTCCAAATATTTCTGGACCTAACTGTATATATATATATATACTGTATATATCTATATATAAACAGAGCAAAAAAGCAGAGGCAGCACTTCCAAAAATGATGCAAAAAAGTGAAGACTTTAATAGCCCATTGTCAACCTTTCAGTTCACCTTTTCACTGCACCTTTTTCAAGCAACCAAATGTGTTACAAGGAAGCATATGTAGCCACCCAGGTTAATTACATAAACATGATTTCATGAATTAATAATATTAATAATTTATTTAGTGTAATAAAATGTCATAAATATTGAAAGTGTACATAGTGCACAATGCAATACTTTAAAATGTAACATCAATACAGTACATATAGTGTTTGTAAAGAGCTGTGTGCCAAAAGTATATATAACACTAGTCAATAGCAAAATTGGTTCAGACATGAAAACAGTTGGAGTTAAATAATTTTGGGGTGCTAAAAACGAAAGTGATGCTTACAGTTTGAAATTGGTTCTAGTTATTATGATACAGAGGTGTGTTGATATTTCTCACTGCCTTTTATACAATGCTAGGTAAGGAATAAAACTTGAGCCTTGCATCATCAGTTTTGCACCATCCAACTGACTAATGGATTGCTTCATCAATATTGCATCATCTCCAAATGACTAATGAATTGAGTCATCAGTATTTCATCATCTCTTAATGACCAGTGGTAGATGCCTTAGAAAGAAAGATGTTGCAATCCTAATTGAACTTGCATCACACAACAAAGGCGTATGATCTCCATCTATCAGTCACACAGCATTTTCAGCCGTCAACTGATATCATCATTCAGCTATTCAGTGATGTCTCGGATTAGCATTAATAAAGCAGATAATTTCTGCTATATCTGTGGTGAGGTGACTTTTGAGTCGCGAAATTGACTATGGTTAGGAAAGCCTACAACCTGTATATTGGTTGCAAAATAGGAGGTCAGGACAAGGATCAGGATCAGTGACTTTGTGGTGACTTAAAGGTGGTTGCCCTCGTGCTTTGTCTCCAGGGTGATTACACAAAGTACTGTTGTTTCCTATGTGAATGGGACAGTCAAGCAAGACAAGAACACTACAAGAAAAGAGACTAGCCCCTCAGAAATGTACTGCAGCCGGGGACTAAACATGTTCTTCATCCAGCAATTGTCGAACCAATTCTGTTACCTCCATTGCATATCAAGTTGGATCTCATGAAGAACTTCATAAATGCAATGGACAAAAGCAGAAGCATTCAAGTATCTCATTTGTAATTTCCAAGGTTGAGTGAAGCAAAGATAAAGGAAGGAGCCTTCATTGGTCTTCAGATTTGTGTACTTCTGCAAGATGAGGAGTTTCACCGTTAACTGCGTGGCAAGGAAAAGGCTGCATGGGTTGCATTCCAGTTAGTGGTAACAAATTTCCTTGGAAACACCAAGTCAGAGAACTATAAAGAGCTGGTGGATAATCTTCTTCAGGCCAATCATAATCTTAACTGCAACATGTCATTAAAGATTCATCTCTTGCATTTGCATCTAGACTTCTTTGCACTAAACTGCATAACAGTGAGTGACGAGCACGGTGAGCGATTTCACAAGGAACTTGCGACTATGGAAAAAAGATATTGGGGTTATTGGAACCATTCAATGCTTGCAGATTACTGTTGGACAATCACCAGAGATATAATTCAATGCTTGAATACAAGAGACAAGTAAAAAAGAGCTGAGTATCCAGTGACTAAGGACATATTTTGTATTGTGTAATAATATACATTAATAGTTAAAATTATAATTGTTCAAAGTACTTAGACATACGAATTAATTATAAAGTAGATTTAAATACACTTATGTTTCCTCTGAATGCATCTAATAAAATTTGTTTGAAAATACATGTGCAGTTTTGTATTTGTAGAAGTAATAACTACATGTTATAATTATTTATTAATTTACATAACAGTAAAATGCAAATTCTTTGATTTCATGGAAATTAGAGCCAAATAATAGTTTCTCTTGTCATATTTGAATTCAGCACCTCAAAATCATTAAGAAATGGCTGGTTTGATTTCTGAACCAGACAATTCTTGAAATTTTGTTGCCTAGTGTAATTGATCACATGCGTTATTATAATATCAGGACCTAAAGGGTAAAAAGAGAATTACAGAATGTAATAAATGATGCCCAGATAACAGCTTCTAGCTTTATCAACTGCGCATGGCTGAGTCCAAGCATGGAGATGATGAACCTCTGACCGACAGCTAGCATATCGTGCTAATACATGCACTTTATGTTGCTGAGGCTTGCAAGCACAATCTTGATAGAGGAGTTCACTTCTTACAGGCAATCAGATACACCCAGAGTATATTTCATCGGTGCATGCGTACTTAAGGGTACTTTACACACTTCGATATCACTAACGTTTTATCGTCGGGGTCACGGTGTTTGTGACGCACATCCGGCGCCGTTAGCGACATCGCAGCGTGTGACACATACGAGCGACCGTAAATGATCGCAAAACAGGCAAAAATCGTTGGTTTTGGAGGGGTCGTCCTAAAACCAAAAATCGTTGTTTACTTATTAGTGATGTTGTTCCTCGTTCCTGTGGCATACACATTGCTATGTGTTACACCGCAGGAGTGATGAACATCTCCTTACCTCCGTCCACCGACAATGCGGAAGGAAGGAGGACGGCGGGATGTTACGTCCCGCTCATCTCCGCCCCTCCGCTTCTATTGGCCGGCCGCTTAGTGACGCCGCAGTGACGTCGCTATGTCGCCGAATGTACCTCCTCCTTGAGGGAGGGATTGTTCGGCAGTCACGGCGACATCGCTGACCAGGTATGGCGTGTGACGCTGCCGTAGCAATAATGTTCGCTACAGCAGCGATCACACAATATCGCACCCACGACGGGGGCAGTTGCTATCGTGCGCAACATCGCTAGCAATTGCTAGCGATGTCGCAGCGTGTAAAGCACACTTTATTCAATGAAGAAATGTCAGCGTCATCTTAGTAAAGGAATTATAAACCAATACATTCGACCCACAACTCTTTACGAAAATAAATAATTTTATGTCAAGGCAGAAATTAAGACATATATATATATATATATATATATATATATATATATATATATATATATATTACAGCATATCCATTATGCAGTTTGACCACGGAATCATAAAGATCCCTACTACTGGTAATGTCTAGGATCCATCACAATGAGTATGAAAAACATGGTCCTGTGTTAACCATCCATTCACACCAAAGCATCTCACAGCATAGCCGCTAACAAGAAAGAACATTGTAAAATAAGCATAACATTGTACAATGACCATATCTCCCATGATTCAAATAGGTAAAAATAACTCATTGTCACATAGAAACACAAATCTAGCACGTTTAGAATGCACGCCATAATTAAAGTATTAGAGAAAAACCTTTTGGGGAAAAATCTTTTTTTTCTAAAAACATCCTTTTAAAACAAAAAAAAAGTAAGTAATGAGCACTCTAGATGAGTTGTCTCATTCTTAATAACCATGTGAAGGAAAGTGACCTGTGAAAAAATACTTAATGGAAAATGTTGTTATCTATCTATATCGATCCATCTATTCATCTATATATATATAAATAAAAATATAGATATATGTATACTATCCATACTACATTACCGTATTTTAATTCTCATGCTGATCATATATATATATATATATATATATATATGTATATATATATATATATATATATATATATATGATCAGCATGAGAATTAAAATACAGTAAATGTGAATTTTTATATATTTTAATGGAACAACACTGAGGATGTGACACTTTGATACAATGTGAAGTAGTCAGTGTACAGCTTGTATAACAGTGTAAATTTAGTATGTCCTCTAAAATAAGTCAACACATGGTCATTTATGTCTATACCTCTAGCAACAAAAAATGAGTGCATCTAAGTGAAAATGGCTTAAATTGTACCCAAAGTGTCAATATTTTGTGGCCATCATTATTTTCAAGAAATGTTTTAACACTCTTGGGCATGGTTTTCACTGGAGTTTCAAAGGCGCCATTGGAATCATCTTTCACTCTCGCATGCTGGAACTGGTGGAAGTTAATTACTTTGCTCCCCTCCACTTTCCATTTGAGAATGCCCCACAGATATCATTAGGGTTTAGGTCTTGCACCTTTAGCCTCAGTTTCTTTAGCAAGGCAGTGGTCATTTTGGAGGTGTGTTTGGGGTTGTTATCATGTTGGAATACTGTCCTGTAACCCAGTTAATGAAGGGAAGAGATGATGCTCTGCCTTAGTGGGTCACAGTATATCTTGGCATTCATGGTTCCCTCAATGAATTGTAGCTCTCCACAGGCGGCGGCATTCATGCAGCCCCAAACCATGACACCTCCACTACAATGCTTGACTACAGGCAAGACACACTTTGTACTCCTTACCCAATTGCCACCACACACGCTTGGCATGATCCGAAGCAAATACGTTTATCTTCGTCTGATTAGACCGTAGGATATGGTTCCAGTAATCCATGTTCTTAGTCTGTTTATCGTTAGCCTTCTATTTGTAGGCTTTCTTGTGCATCATATTTATAAGAGACTTTCTTCTGGGATGACTGATATGTAGACCAATTTGTATAGTCTGAGCACTGACAGGCTGACCAACCACCTATTTAACATCTGAAGCAAAGCTGGCAGCACTCATATATCTATTTTGAAAAGGAAATCTCTGGATATAACACTGATCACGTGTACTCAACTTCTTTGGTTGATCATTGCAAGGCCTGGTCTGAGTGGAACCTGTCTTGTTAAACCACTGTATGGTCTTGGCCACCATGCTGCAACTGTTTCAGGTGTGGGAAATTGTTTTATAGCCTAGGCCATCTTTATATAGAGCTGCATTTTTTTTCAGATCCTCGGAGAATTCTTTGCCATGATGTGTCATGTTGAACTTCAAGTTACCAGTATGAGAGAGTATGTAAGTGATAACACCAAAATTTATTATACTGGTTCCCATTCACACCTGAATCTTTTAACACTAATGAGTCACTATTCACCAGGTTGGGAAAATGGATAATTGATATAATGATATTTATAATTGATATAATGACATGGGGGGGCCATGTCAGTGGCAAAAACTGAATGAAACTTGTGAAGGAGATTGAAGACCTATTGTGATTGAAGATTGATCAGGATCTGTGAGGACTGTGTGGACAGCAGCAAAGAGAATGTAAAGACTCAAGATAGGTGAGTATATTATTTTTATTATTTTCTTATTCTTTAACTTCTTTATGACATTGTTATTCAAGAAAATGGTGACTTGTTGCCATTTTGCTGGATTCATGAGACAGAAATTCAAAAAAAATTGTGATTTGTTGAAATTAATATTTCTTTTTAATTCAAGTTGAATCCTATTTGCATTTAAGTGATTTGGTCATTTCTAGTACTGGGTAATCCAGATAAACTTAAATTTTAATCTGTAGTTAGTTACTACCCCCCGTTTGACTTCAGATTGTTAGTACATTTACCTAATAAAGAATAAATGCATTTTGAGCACATTTGTGAGTACATTTTTTTTCCTGCCACTGCAGTGACATTGACACATGCTCCTAAAAGCCTCCACCATCCAAAATGCTTAAATATTTCTATTTTTTTTTTCAATTTGCTTTAACCGGCAAAATGATAATAAGTTTAGTCTACCATCTGTGTAGGACAAGCAATCAGTTGGAACATGTTCAAGAGATTGCAAAAATACTGTGTGTATTTTCCTTGTAATGAAAAGGATTTCCAAAAGTTAAAACGCCACGCAGCATGTATTTATAATTCAAAAGTCACTTGTCATCACTGAAATGGAACCTTATTTATTTTACTTGGGACCTTTTTGTTTCAAACTCTGCCGAGGGGTTGCAAAAATGAATTACAAAATACCAGTTAAGTTACAAAAAAAAGGCCAGGGTTACTAAAAAACAATATTTTTTTTCCAACATTCATGAAATGCAAGGTTACCTTTCACACTTCCTACCAACACATATCAAGGTTCCCAACGTGCTGTGATATGGACTTTTTATTTTTATATATATATAAAAACACACTGTATACATATACATGTATACAGTATATGTAGTATATATATATATATATATATATATATATATATATATTTATATATATATATACACATACTGTGTATATATATATATATATATATATACATATATATATATGTATACATATATATATATATATATATATATATATACCGTATTTTTCGCTTTAGAAGACGCACCTGATTATAAGACGCACCCCCAAATTTGGTGAAGGAAAAGAGAATTATTTTTTTTTAATGTTAAATGGGGTCCATCTTATAATGCCAGTGTCCCTCTAACAAGTCATATAGGGTATATGTCCCTCATAGCCCCCCATCCTAAAATTAGCCCCTTTAATCTGGATATGGCCCCCTTATATTGAATATAGCCCCTTTGTGATGGCACACGTTCCGATGTGCTGCCTATGGCCCCCTATGGATTGCATACATTCCCCTGTGCTGCCTATGGCCCCCTATGGATTGCATACATTCCCCTGTGCTGCTTATGGTCCCCTATGGATTGCACACGTTCCCCTGTGTTAGATAACACCCTCATGCTGCTGCCCATGGCCGCTATAGAGCGCACAAGTCCCCCTGTGTTAGATATCGCCCCCGTGGTGCTGCCCATGGCCCCTATAGATCGCACAAGTCCCCCTGAGTTAGATATTGCCCCCATAGTGCTGCCCATGGCCCCTATAGATCGCACAAGTCCCCCTGTGTTAGATATCGCCCCCAGAGTGCTGCCCATGGCCCCTATGGATCCCACAAGTCCCCCTGAGTTAGATATTGCCCCCATAGTGCTGCCCATGGCCCCTATAGATTGCACAAGTCCCCCTGAGTTAGATATTGCCCCCATAGTGCTGCCCATGGCCCCTATAGATCGCACAAGTCCCCCTGTGTTAGATATCGCCCCCAGAGTGCTGCCCATGGCCCCTATAGATCGCACAAGTCTCCCTGTGTTAGATATCGCCCCCATAGTGCTGCCCATGGCCCCTATAGATCACACAAGTCCCCCTGTGTTAGATATCGCCTCCATGGTGCTGCCCATGGCCCCTATAGATCGCACAAGTCCCCCTGAGTTAGATATTGCCCCCATAGTGCTGCCCATGGCCCCTATAGATCGCACAAGTCCCCCTGTGTTAGATATCGCCCCCAGAGTGCTGCCCATGGCCCCTATAGATCGCACAAGTCCCCCTGTGTTAGATATCGCCCCCATAGTGCTGCCCATGGCCCCTATATGGATCGCGCAAGTCCCCCTGTGTTAGATATCGCCCCAATAGTGCTGCCCATGGCCCCTATAGATCGCACAAGTCCCCCTGTGTTAGATATCGCCCCCATAGTGCTGCCCATGGCCCCTATAGATCGCACAAGTCCCCCTGTGTTAGATATCGCCCCCATAGTGCTGCCCATGGCCCCTATAGATCGCACAAGTCCCCCTGTGTTAGATATCGCCCCCATAGTGCTGCCCATGGCCCCTATATAGATCACACAAGTTCCCCTGTGTTAGATATCGCCCCCATAGTGCTGCCCATCGCCCCTATAGATCGCACAAGTCCCCCTGTGTTAGATATCGCCCCCATAGTGCTGCCCATAGCCCCTATATAGATCGCACAAGTCCCCCTATGTTAGATATTGCCCCCATAATGCTGCCCATGGCCCCTATAGATCACACAAGTCCCCCTGTGTTAGATATCGCCCCCATAGTGCTGCCCATGGCCCCTATAGATTGCACAAGTCCCCCTGTGTTAGATATCGCCCCCATAGTGCTGCCCATGGCCCCTATATAGATCGCACAAGTCCCCCTGTGTTAGATATCGCCCCCATAGTGCTGCCCATCACCCCTATAGATCGCACAAGTTCCCCTGTGTTAGATATCACCCCCATAGTGCTGCCCATAGCCCCTATAGATCACACAAGTCCCCCTGTGTTAGATATCGCCCCCATAGTGCTGCCCATGGCCCCTATATAGATCGCACAAGTCCCCCTGTGTTAGATATCGCCCCCATAGTGCTGCCCATGGCCCCTATATAGATTGCACAAGTCCCCCTGTGTTAGATATCGCCCCCAGGCTGCTGCCCATAGTAAAATAAAACCCCCTTTCCTTACCTCCTGCAGCGTTTATCTCCCTCCTGTCTCCCTCCGTGTCTCTGTTCCTTTCTTCCTGGTTCTCAGTGCGGTCATGTGATCGGCACAGCAGACTGAGATCTCTGCCTGCCTGATCACAGTGGAAGCAGGGACACGGGGAGAAACGCTGCAGGGGATAAGTAAAGCTTTTTTATTTTAGAATAAGCAGCAGCCTGGGGGCCAAATCTAACACAGGGGGGGCATGTGCCATCACAGGGGGGTGCAGGCTCATAATATGCACCGCTGCCCCAGCCCATCACTGCGGTGCGGTTTCAGCACCATTGGAGATGGACAGTGTCTGTGCATATTATATGAGCCGGAGCAGGAGATCAAAGGCTGCAGCCCGCAGCGTACCCCTGCACTCCAGAGCTGCTGCCCCCACCTCCCCTGAACCCTGCAGTGTACATATATATATACCCCCCCCCCGTATATTCGGCTTATAAGATGCACCCCCTACTTTCCCCCAAAATTTGGGGGAACAAAAGTGCGTCTTATAAAGCGAAAAATACGGTATATATATATACATATACTGGGTGGTCTAAAAATAGGAGGACAGAAAATAGTAACATTTGTTTTAATTTATACATAAAATTATATTGGTGGCTGACTAAATACTTTTTTCCACATTGTGTATATATATATATATATATATATATATATATATATATATACAGTATATACAGTGGAGGAAAAGGTTTAAAAGATAAGAGAGGTCCGTAAGTGACACCAGAGGTAGACCACAACTATGAGAGACAAAATGAGACAGCAAATCAAGAAAATCACCTTGTCTAGTTTGGCAAGATTTTTTGGCAAATTATGGTGTACAATAAGTATTTCGTCAATAACAAAAGTTCATCTCAATATTTTGTTATAGATCCCTTGTTGGCAATGACAAAGGTCCAACGTTTCCTGTTCATAAGTTTGGCACATACTGTTGGTGGTATGTTCCTCCATGCAGATCTTCTCTAGAGCAGTGATGTTTTGGGCCTGGGCAACAAGATGTTTAACTTTCTCCAAAGGTTTTCAATGGGGTTGAGATCTGGAGACTAGCTAGGCCACTGCAGGACCTTCATATGCTGCTTACAAAGCCACTCATTCATTGCCCTGGCGGTGTGCTTGGGATCATTATCATGCTTAAAGACCCAGCCACATTTCATCTTCAATGCCCTTGCTGAAGGAAGGAGGTTTGCACTCAAAATCTTACGATACATGGCCACATTCATTCTTTCATTTACACGGATCAGTCATCCTGGTGTCTTTGCAGAGAAACAGTTCCAAAGCATGATGTTGCCACCCCCATGCTTCCTAGTAGGTATGGTGTTCTTTTGATGCAACTCAGCATTCTGTCTCCTCCAAACATGACAAGTTGCGTTTCTACCAAACACTTCTACTTTGGTTTCATCACACCATATGACATTCTCTTAATACTCTTCTGGATAATCTAAATGCTCTCTAGCAAACTTCAGATGGACCCAGACATGTACTGGTTAAGCAGGGGAACACATCTAGCACTGCAGGATTTGAGTCCCTGGCGGCATAGTGTGTTACTCATGGGAGCATTTGTTATCGTGGTCCCAGCTCTATGCAGGTCCTTTACTAGGTCCCTCAGTGTGGTTCTAAGATTTTGCTCACCGTTCTTGTGATCATTTTGACCTCATGGGGTGAGATCTTGTGTGGAACCCAAGATTGAAGGAGATTATCAGTGGTCTTGTATGTCTTCCATTATCTTATTATTGCTCCCACAGTTAATTTCATGCAAATTCTTCGATTCCATGGAAACTAGAGCCAAATAATAGTTTCCCTTGTGATATTTGAATTTAGGATAATAAATAAATTCACTGCACTCATAGATTGTGATGCAAATTTTTTTTAAAATTTAGTGAGGTGACTGTGAAGTCATTCGATGTTTCGACCCAGCCTGGTTCTTAGTCAAGAGTCGCTTAAAGATGAGTGCCTGGGATATGGAAATTTGAGTGGATTATAGCGTTGGTAGAGAATACCTTGAGGATAAAGGGTGGAAAAGGAAGGAAAGGATCCGGATCCTTTCCTTCCTTTTCCACTGTTTCTGACCGGTTGGGACTCACCGGTGGATTCCTGGCACCTGCAAGGATCAGCAGCCTGGGCAGCAGGTGAGCTGAAGAAATTCTTCTCCTCCTTGAGGATAAAGGTTCTGGGTTTATCCAGCGCAGCAGCGCTGTGGCTGGTGATATGGTGTATCCTGTAATCATCAAGCTGCTTGCCTATTGCAGATTCAGTCTTCCCAGTCTGGTGCAGGACTACAATTTTGTTTCTGGTGTCCTTCGACAGCTCTTTGGTCTTCACCATAGTGGAGTTTGGAGTGTGACTATTTGAGGTTGTGGACAGGTGTCTTTTCTACTGATAACAAGTTAAAACAGGTGCCATTACTACAGGTAATGAGTGGAGAACAGAGGAGCTTCTTAAAGAAAAAGTTACAGGTCTGTAAGAGCCAGAAATTTTGCATGTTTTTCGATGACTAAATACGTACTTTCCACCATAATTTGCAAAAAATAATCTTGCCAGATCAGACAAGGTGATTTTCTGGATTTGCTTTCTCATTTTGTCTCCCATAGTTGTTGTCTACGTACTGTATGATGTCAATTACAAGCCTCTCTCATCTTTTTAAGCGGGACAGCTTGCACAATTGGTGGCTGACTAAATACTTTTTTCCACACTGTGTGTATATATATATATATATATATATATATATATATATATGTGTCTTATATTCTAGTTTCTTCAAAGTAGCCACCTTTTGCTTTGATTACTGCTTTGCACACTCTTGGCTAGAGATGAGCGAACTGGCCGTGGTTCGGCTCGAGTTCGGTTCGTCGAACGGAGGTCTCGTTCGAGTTCAGTTCGACGAACCAAACTCGAAGCAATAGGATATAATGGGAGGCAATCACAAACACATAAAAACGCATTATAAATGTACACATACAGTTAATAAACATTGCCATAACACTTACCGGTCCCCGCGATCCCTCCTGCACTCTGTCTCCTGCCGCTATTCCATCCGATGATCGCTGAATCCTCCCGGTGACCAGCACTGCCAGCAGTGATGGAGGACCTATCGTGACGTCAAAATAGCCATGTGACCAGTCACGTGGCTATTATCTCATTGGCCACAGACTGGTCACATGACTATGACGCGTCATGTAGGACCTGTCATTGCACTCTCCGGTACACGGTGCACACTTGTGTATCGCCGTTTACCGGCGACATGCTCCAGCACATGGTCGACTCCCCGTTCCGTTAGGGACCGGGTGACACAGCCGGTCATTAACGGAGATCACCGTTGCCATAGCAACGCGGTTAGCGGTGACGTCACAGCTAACCGCGGCTCCGGGAATCACATGATCGGAGCCCTGTTGCTATGGTAACGCGTCTGTCACTGCCAGAAGCCAGCAGCACTGATCTCTCACAGAGTGAAGGCTGCACGCTGCTTCCCGTGCAGCCTTCACAGAGTGATTTCTGCACGGGAAGCAGCGTCTTCCCCCATGCAGCAGTGATGGAGCAGAGCTGCATTTGTTGAACGAGAAAGACAGAAGACCATGGATCGTGGAGGGCTGACAGGGGGTAATAAAGATGGAGTCTCTAATGTGTCTGTGTATTTATTTCTATTAAAGTATTTTTTCTCTGTGTGGTGTTTTTTTTTTAACCCTTTATTGGAGATTCTTAATGGCCGGGTCAAACGTGCCTGACATTAAGAATCTCTGGCTTAATACTGGCTAGTAAAACAAAGCCAGTATTAACTCATGATTACCCAACAAGCCACCCGGCTCCAGGGCTGTTGGAAGAGTTGGATACAGCGCCAGATGATGGCGCTTCTATAAGAGCGCCATTTTCTGGGGCGGCTGCGGACTGCAATTCGCACCAGAGGCGCCCAGAAACCTCGGCCTAACCTGTGGTTTGGATTTCAATCCCCAGCTGCCTAGTTGTACCTGGCTGGACACAAAAATGGGGCGAAGCCCACGTCATTTGTTTTTTAATTATTTCATGAAATAAGTGAAATAATTAAAAAAAACGGGCTTCCCTATATTTTTGGTTCCCAGCCGGGTACAAATAGGCAACTGGGGGTTGGAGGCAGCCCGTGGCTGCCTGCTGTACCTGGCTAGCATACAAAAATATGGCGAAGCCCACGTCTTTTTTTGGTGGGCAAAAAACTTCTGCATACAGTCCTGGATGGAGCATGCTGAGCCTTGTAGTTCTGCAGCTGCTGTCTGCTCTTCTCCATACAGACAGACAGCAGCTGCAGAACTACAAGGTTCAGCATACTCCATCCAGGACTGTATGCATAAGTTTTTTGCCCCCTGAAAAAATTATGTGGGCTTCGCCATATTTTTGTATGCTAGCCAGGTACAGCAGGCAGGTACGGCTGCCCCCAACCCCCAGTTGCCTATTTGTACCCGGCTGGGAACCAAAAATAAAGGGAAGCCCTTTTTTATTATTTCATGAATTTCATGAAATAATTAGAAAACAAATGACGTAGGCTTCGCCCCATTTTTGTGTCCAGCCAGGTACAACTAGGCAGCTGGGGATTGGAATCCGCAGCACAGGTTGGCCTGAGCTTTCTGGGCCCCACTGCTGCGAATTGCAGTCTGCAGCCGCCTCAGAAAATGGCACTTTCATAGAAGCGCCATCTTCTGGCGCTGTATCCAACTCTTCCAGCACCTGCCTGCTATACCTAGCTAGCATACACAAATCTGGCGAAGCTCACGTCCTTTTTTTGTAGCTTTTTGGCAAAAAAAATAAAAAATGCTTCCCTGGATTTTCCATTGCCAGTGAAGGTAACACCAAGCAGTGGGGGTTAGCAGCCAGTAGCTGCTTGGATTACTCTTAGCTAGCAATACAAAAAATGCAGCGGGAGCCCATATATATTTTTTTAATTATTTATTTAAATAACTAAAAACAAAATGGGCTTCCCTGTATTTTGATTGCTGGACATCACAGTGCTGCAAAAATAAATCTTTAAAAAAAATGACATAGCGCTCCGCGGTATTTTTGATTCTCAGCGCAGATAAAGCAGACAGCTATGGGTTGCCACCCCCATCTGCCTGCCTTTACCTTGGTTGGCAATCAAAATACAGGGAAGCCCATTCATTTTTTCTATTTAAAAAATAGTTAAAAAAAAATGACGTTGGGTCCACCCATTTTTGATAGCCAGCTAGGGTAAAGCAGACGGCTGTAGCCTGAAAACCACAGCTGGCAGCTTTACCGTGGTTGGGGATCCAATGTGGAGGTCCCCCCAGGCTCTTTTTTTATAATTATTTTATAAATATTAATAATTACACAAAAAAAGTAGGGTCCCCCCAAATTGGATCACCAGCCAAGGTAAAGCGGACAGCTGTGGTCTGGTATTCTCAGGGTGGGAAGGTCCATAGTTATTGGGCCTTCACAGCCTAAAAATAGCAGGCCGCAGGCACCCCAGACGTGGCGCATCCACTAGATGCGCCAATCTTGGCGCTTCACCCCAGCTCATCCTGTGCCCTGGTGCAGTGGCAAACGGGGAAATAAATCGGGTTGATACTAGCTGTAAAGTCACCTGAGAGCAAGCCCAGCAGTTTGTGATGTCATGGCATCTATTAGATACCCAACATCATAAACTGTCAGTACTAACAAAAAAAAAATCGACAAAAGAAATTTATTTGAAAAAACAGTCCCCAAAACATTTCCTCTTTCACCAATTTATTGTAAGAAAAAAAATAAAGGGGTCCCACGACGACTCTGGACCGTCTAGAACAGACCTGGGCAAGGGGCGGCCAACGGGCCACATCCGGCCCGCCTACTCTCTGTGACCGGCCCGTCCATCTTCAGCCGGTGCAGTGGAGTCGGGCTGCAGCGTGCCGAGCAGGGAGAGATCCTGTGCAGGTCCGCACAGTAAGTGCAGGCAGCGGAACGCAGGAGTCTTTCCTCTGTTCCCTGCCGGCACTAATTGTCAGTGACACACGCGCGCGCTCTGACGTTGTCAGTACTGCGCTGCGTGTGTCATTTCAAAAGTTCCCGCCTGCCCAGCAGGAGAAGGAGCAGCACAGCAGACGGAATATTTCATGCTGCAGGACCTGCGATGACGTCATGCCCATGTGACTGTGTGGGAGGAGACACGGGATGCCGGGCAGAAAGCAAAGATACTGAATCCTGAAGGAGATGTGGACACATGATAACTGGTAATAAGAAAAGAGGGGACATGAGGGGGAGGGGGGCTGCAGGGTGAGTGGCATATGAGGGAAGATGGAGTTGCAGGGTGAGTGGCATATGTGGGAAGATGGAGTTGCAGGGTGAGTGGCATATGAGGGAAGATGGAGTTGCAGGGTGAGTGGCATATGTGGGAAGATGGAGTTGCAGGGTGAGTGGCATATGAGCGAAGATGGAGTTGCAGGGTGAGTGGCATATGAGGGAAGATGGAGTTGCAGGGTGAGTGGCATATGTGGGAAGATGGAGTTGCAGGGTGAGTGGCATATGTGGGAAGATGGAGTTGCAGGGTGAGTGGCATATGAGGGAAGATGGAGTTGCAGGATGAGTGGCATATGAGGGAAGATGCAGTTGCACGGTGAGTGGCATATGAGGGAAGATGCAGTTGCAGGGTGAGTGGCATATGAGGGCTGCAGACTGACAGAAGGATGTGAAGGGGTGCAGAGTGTTTGAGAGGGGTAAGTTGGTGTACAGGCAGGGTGAGATATGTGGGCAGGGTGTGTGACATATCGTGGTGTAGTGTGTGTGATCTGGGGGGTGCAGGCTGTATGGGGAGCAGGGTGTGTGAGATATGGGGGTGCAGGTTGTATGGGTAGCAGGGTGTGTGAGATATGGGGGTGCAGGTTGTATGGGGAGCAGGGTGTGTGACATATGGGGGTGTAGTGTGTGATATAGGGGTGCAGGCTGTATGGGGTGTAGTGTGTGTGATATGGGGGTGCAGGCTGTATGGGGAGCAGGGTGTGTGACATATGGGGGTGTAGTATATTACAGGTGTGCTATATGGAGGTGTAGTATATTACAGGTGTAGTATATGGGGTGTAGTGATGTAGTATATTACAGGTGTGCTATATCGAGGTGTATATTACAGGTGTGCTATATAGGGGTGTAGTGATGTAGTATATTACAGGTGTACTATATGGGGGTGTACTATATTACAAGTGTAGTATATGGGGTGTAGTGATGTAGTATATTACAGGTGTGCTATATGGAGGTGTAGTATATTACAGGTGTGCAATATGGAGGTGTAGTATATTACAGGTGTACATATGGGGGTGTAATATATTACAGGTGTAGTATATGGGGTGTAGTGATGTAGTATATTACAGGTGTATATAGGGGTGTAGTATATTACAGGTGTACTATATGGAGGTGTAGTATATTACAGGTGTACTATATGGAGTTGTAGTATATTACAGGTGTGCTATATGGAGGTGTAGTATATTACAGGTGTATATAGGGGTGTAGTATATTACAGGTGTACTATATGGAGGTGTAGTATATTACAGGTGTACTATATGGAGTTGTAGTATATTACAGGTGTGCTATATGGAGGTGTAGTATATTACAGGTGTACTATATGGGGGTCTACTATATTACAGGTGTAGTATATGGGGTGTAGTGATGTAGTATATTACAGGTGTACTATATGGAGGTGTAGTATATTACAGGTGTACTATATGGAGGTGTAGTATATTACAGGTGTGCTATATGGAGGTGTAGTATATTACAGGTGTAGTATATGGGGTGTAGTGATGTAGTATATTACAGGTGTGCTATATGGAGGTGTATAATACAGGTGTGCTATATAGGGGTGTAGTGATGTAGTATATTACAGCTGTACTATATGGGGGTGTACTATATTACAGGTGTAGAATATGGGGTGTAGTGATGTAGTATATTACAGGTGTGCTATATGGAGGTGTAGTATATTACAGGTGTGCTATATGGAGGTGTAGTATATTACAGGTGTACTATATGGGGGTGTACTATATTACAGGTGTAGTATATGGGGTGTAGTATATGGGGTGTAGTGATGTAGTATATTACAGGTGTATATAGGGGTGTAGTATATTACAGGTGTACTATATGGAGGTGTAGTATATTACAGGTGTACTATAAGGAGTTGTAGTATATTACAGGTGTGCTATTTGGAGGTGTAGTATATTACAGGTGTACTATATGGGGGTGTACTATATTACAGGTGTAGTATATGGGGTGTAGTGATGTAGTATATTACAGGTGTACTATATGGAGGTGTAGTATATTACAGGTGTACTATATGGAGTTGTAGTATATTACAGGTGTGCTATATGGAGGTGTAGTATATTACAGGTGTACTATATGGAGGTGTACTATATTACAGGTGTAGTATATGGGGTGTAGTGATGTAGTATATTACAGGTGTAGTATATAGGGGTGTAATGATGTAGTATATCGGAGGTGTATTATATAGTGGTGCAGTATAATACAGGTGTATATGGGGGTGTAGTATAATACAGGTATATGGAGGGAGTGTAGTATAATACAGGTGTAGTATATAGGGGTGTAGTGGTGTAGTTTATTACAGGTGTAGTATATGGAGGGGATGTAGTAATGTCGTATATTGGGTAGAACTGAGGTAATTATATTAGTCCGGCCCTCTAAACCAATCCCAATTTCTCATGCGGCCCCATGGGAAAATTAATTGCCCACGCCTGGTCTAGAATATGGGGGGGAGACACTCAGGGAACGTATCCCCCATTTTCTAGGAGTGCAGACCCTTCATGTGAGGAGTGTGGGTGCAATGAATCTGCACTCACTCTCCCCGGGTCCACAGCAGCAGAGTCCATGTCGTAATGGTTGCTACCAAAGCTGCAATGCCCTGTTCATGAGGTAAGGGCATGCCTAATCAGGAGAACTATTCTACATTTCCAAATATTGGTATTTGCTGATATTATTGCTATTCCACCTACTATATATTGGGGATAGGATCTTGGAGATGGAATACCCCTTTAAGTCCAGTTATCCAGCTGAATGACTACTTAACAACAGAGCTCGCTATTTAGATGTGTTTTCTTGTGGCGTATAACGGACTCTCATGTTTGGTAGTCGTTCAGCAGGGAAACTATAAAAGCAAATCCCTCCATTTGGCAATGTTGTATATAGCTCTCCTGATCAATTATGTTCCTTACCTCATGAGCAGGGCATTGCAGTAATAATAATAATTTATTCATTTATATAGCGTTATTAATTCCATAGCGCTTTATGTCTTTGGAGTGTGGGAGGAAACCGGAGTACCCAGAGGAAACCAACGCAAACACGGGGAGAACATACAAACTCCTTGCAGATGGTGTCCTTGGTGAGAATTGAACCCAGGACCTCAGCACTGCAAGACTGCAGTGCTAACCACTGAGCCACCGTGTCGCCCATTTAGCTTACAGATGCATAACCACCACTCACTGTGTCTGAACACAGGAAGCTGAGCTGACAGCCGCTCTGTGCATGCGGCAGTGTCTATTGTGAAGGAGAGGGCCGTGGGGGGATCAACGCTGCACAGGTACCGTGGGACACCGGGGAACACCGGTGAGGTTATGGGGGGTGACCTGGCAGGGCCGGGGGAGGAGTTTTCTGTCGCATGGGTCATGGCACATGTGACAGAAATCAGAGGAGTAGGGTGAATGCGGCCGGCGCGCTGCTGTGCGCGCGGCCATCTTGGATTTCTGGGAGGGCATCAGGGGGGGCACTTTGGCGACACCGGGGGACCGGAGGGGACCGGGGAGGAGATTTATCATGTTTGTTCATGCCAGATGGGAGATAAATAAATTTTTACCGGCGCTGTCATTTACTGTAACGTGATCATCGGTATACGGTGTATACCAGTGATCACATGAGCGGGGACCGGAAAAACCGTCCTGAATCATGATCTCCAGGGTCTCAGCTAGCCCTGAAACCCCGGAGATTTTCTGACGCTGGGAGGCGTTATTCACTTATTTCTGCCTGCTGTTTATAAACGGCAGATCAGAATAAGGCTACATTCACACGACCGATCCATTTTTGTGGTCTGCAAAAAACAGTCCGTTTTTTTTCACGGGTGCATCCGTGTGGCATCCGTTTCCGTTCCGTAGACGGTCCATATGTCATCTGTTTGTCATCCGTGTGCCTTCCGTTTTTTTTGTGTACTGCAAAAAAACTGAAGGAGGGAAAATACATAAATTTACCCAGGATCCTTAGCTTCAACCTACATGAGGCGGTCACATGTTCACTCCAGTGCCATTTTCTACTGCTTTTCACAGCGTAGAGCGCTCTGGTGATTTTCCTGTGCTTGTACACTTCATATCAGTCTTTTCTGTCATTATAATGGCAGAAAGACACATAATGTCCCACTCTCCTGCATTTTGTAATTTTGCACCCTTTGGTGCCTTTCATGTGGCACTAAGGGGTGCTTAGCTTTGTATTTAGCCAAAAAAATGAAAAAAAAAATGACGTAGGGTTCCCCCTATTTTTGTAGCCAGCTAGGGTAAAGTAGACGGCTGCAGCCTGTAGACCACAGCTGGCAGTCTCACCTTGGCTAGTAATCCAAAACTGAGGGCACCCCACGCTGTTATTTTAAACTAAATAAATAATTAAAAAAAAAAACATGTAGGGGTCCCCCCAAAATTGGATCACCAGCCAAGGTATAGCAGACAGCTAGGGTCTGATATTCTCAGACTACGGAGGTCCATGGTTATTGGACTCTCCCCAGCCTAAAAATAGCAGGCTGCAGCCGCCCCAGAAGTGGTGCATCCATTAGCTCATCCCATGCCCTGGTGCGGTGGCAAACGGGGTAATATATGGGGTTAATACCAGATGTGTAATGTCACCTGGCACCAAGCCCTGGGGTTGGTGAGGTCAGGCGTCTATCAGATACCCGACATCACCAATCCAGTCAGTAATAAAAAAAAATAGACGACAAACACATTTTTATTTGAAAAAACACTCCCCAATACATTCCCTTTTTAACCAATTTATTAGAAAGAAAAACAAATCCAGGTCTGGTGTAATCCAAGGGGTTGCCATGATGATCCACACTGTCCCAGTCAATGAAGAGCAGGATGTTCCCCATTGGCTGGGAGAGCAGTGCAGTGACCTGAGCTAACATCAATGGGTCAGCCCAGGTCACTGCAGAGGATGACAAGTGCTGCTGTCAGCGAGGTACATTACCTGCACTGATCTCCTGCACTGCTGACAGCACCTGTCACTGAGTTCAATGACCGCCGCCTTCACAGCCAAGTATCGCGACAGGCCCGTGACGTCACCGCTAGTCAGTCTCGGGTCGGAAGCGAGAGAAGGTGATGTGACAAGCGGCGGCCATGGAGGACAGTGATAGCGCTGAGGTCGGGACTTCATCACCGCAGGTAAGCCGAGCAGGACCATGTGTGCAGAGTGCCAGGAGGACGTCAGTGTCGTGGACTGCATGGCTGGGGACGTGTGTGTGTGTGTGTGTGTGTGTACATGCCGCGTGCAGGAGGGGGCGGAGTGAGCTGAGCGGGGAAGTGTGGGCTTCCTGCACGTAACTAGGATAAACATCGGGTTACTAACCAAAGCGCTTTGCTTGGATACCCGATGTTTATCTTGGTTACCAGCTACTGGCAGGCTGCCAGCGATGGCTCCTGCACACTGTAGCTGTAAAAAGCCCTGCTTTTTGCTGCTAGAACCATTCTCGAACGTATCTAGAACTATCGAGCTTTAGCAAAAAGCTCGAGTTCTAGTTCGATCTAGAACAGCCCCCAAAATCACTCGAGCCGCGAACTGGAGAACCTCGAACCGCGAACCGCGCTCAACTCTACACTTGGCATTCTCTTGATCAGCTTCAAGAGGTAGTCACCGGAAATGGTCTTCCAATGGTTCCCAGAGATGCTTAGCACTTGTTGGCCCTTTAGCCTTCACTCTGCGGTCAAGCTCACCCCAAAATATCTTGATTGTGTTTAGGTTTGGTGTTGCACCCCATCACTCTCCTTCTTACTCAAATAGCCCTTACACAGTCTGGAGATGTGTATGGGGTCATTGTCGTGTTGAAAAATAAATGATGGTCCAACTAAATGCAAACCGGCTGAAATAGCATGCCACTGTAAGATGCTGTGGTAGACATGCTGGTTCAGTATGCCTTCAATTTTCAATAAATCCCCAATAGTGTCACCAGCAAAACACCCCCACACCATCACACCTCCTCCTCCATGCTTCACGGTGGGAAATAGGCATGTAGAGTCCATCCGTTCACCTTTTCTGCGTCGCACAAAGACACGGTAGTTGGATCCAAAGATCTCAAATTTGGACTCATCAGACCAAGGGACAGATTTCCAGTGGTCTAATGTCCATTCCTTGTGTTCTGTAGCCAAACAAGTTTCTTCTGCTTGTTGCCTGTCCTTAGCAGTGGTTTCCTAGTAGCTATTTTACCATGAAGGCCTGCTGAACAAAGTCTCTTCTTAACAGTTGTTCTTGAGATGTGTCTGCTGCTAGAACTCTATGTGACATTGACCTGGTCTCTAATATGAGCTGCTATTAACCTGCGATTTCTGAGGCTGGTGACTTGGATAAACTTATCCTCCGCAGCAGAGGTGACTTTTAGTCTTCCTTTCCTGGGGCGGCCCTCATGGGAGCAAGTTTCTTTGTAGCGTTTGATGGTTTTTGCTACTGCACTTGGGGACACTTTTAAATTTTTCCCAATTTTTCAGACTGACTGACCTTCATTTCTTAAAGTAATGATGGCCACTCGTTTTTCTTTACTTAGCTGCTTATTTCTTGCCATAATACAAATTCTAACTGTCTATTCAGTAGGACTATCAGCTGTGTATCCACCAGACTTCTGCACAACACAACTGATGGTCGCAACCCCATTTTTAAGGCAAGAAATCCCACTTATTAAACCTGAGAGGTCACACCTGTGAAGTGAAAACTATTTCTGGTGACTACCTCTTGAAGCTCATCAAGAGAATTCCAAGAGTGTGCAAAGCAGTAATCAAAGCAAAAGGTGGCTACTTTGAAGAACCTAGAATATAAGACATACTTTCAGTTGTTTCACACTTTATTGTTAATTATCTCATTGCACATGTGTTAATTCATAGTTTTGATGCCTTCAATGTGAATCTACAATTTTCAGAGTCTTGAAAATAAAAAAACTCTTTGAATGAGGTGTGTCCAATATTTTGGTCTATACTGTGTGTGTATATATATACATATATATATATACACTGTACAGACCAAAAGTTTGGACACACCTCCACAGTCGAAGAGTTTTCTTTATTTTCATGACTCTAAGAATAGTAGATTCACATTGAAGGCATCAAAAATATGAATTAAAACATGTGGAATGAAATACTTAAAAAAGTGTGAAACAACTGAAAATAGTCTTATATTCTATGTTCTTCAAAGTAGCCACCTTTTGCTTTCAATACTACTTTGCACACTCTTGGCATTCTCTTGATGAGCTTCAAGAGGTAGTCACCGGAAATGGTTTTCCAACAATCTTAAAGGAGTTCCCAGAGATGCTTAGCAATTGTTGGCCCTTTTGCCTTGACTCTGCGATCCAGCTCAACCCAAACCTTGTTGATTGAGCTCAGATCTGGTGACTGTGGAGACCAGGTCATCTGGCGTAGCACCCCATCACTCTCCTTCTTAGTCAAATAGCCCTTACACAGCCTGGAGGTGTGTTTTGGGTCATTGTCATGTTGAAAAATAAATTATGGTCCAACTAAGCGCAAACCGGATGGAATAGCACGCCGCTGCAAGATGCTGTGGTAGGCATGCTGGTTCTCTTTGCCTTCAATTTTGAATAAATCCCCAATAGTGTAAGCAACAAAGCACCCCCACACCATCACACCTCTTCCTCCATGCTTCACACTGGGAACCAGGCATTTAGAGTCCATCCGTTCACCTTTTCTACAAAGACACGGTGGTTGGATCCAAAGATCTCAAATTTGGACTCATCAGACCAAAGCACAGATTTCCACTGGTCTAATGTCCATTCCTTGTGTTCTTTAGCCCAAACAAGTCTCTTCTGCTTGTTGTCTGTCCTTAGCAGTGGTTTCCTAGCACCTATTTTACCATGAAGGCCTGCTGCACAGTCTCCTCTTAATAGTTGTTCTAGAGATGAGAAGGTGTGTCCAAACTTTCGGTCTTTACTGTATATATATATATAATATCAAAGTAAAGGGAAGGTTTTGAAAAACAAATAGTATATTAACCCTTAAAATCATCAATTTTATTAGAATCTCTTAAAACATCAAAAAGACACACAATAACTAACCTAATGTGCACAGGTGGAAAATGGAGGAGGGTTAAAGATAAAGCCCTAAAAACAGACCTCCCTCCTGTCCACTACCTCACGCGGGGGTTGGCACCCAAAAGGAAAGCGATATGGCGCCCCCACTCCTCGACGGCTATCCTTAACCTGCCCTAGAAAACCCTAATGGCAGGTATGAAAGGTGCTAATCTAATAATAATAAAGTGCAAAACGTGCTCAGTAAGGATAGCCAGTGAGATATGCTTAAAAAAGGATTCTGTATGCCTCAAATTGCCTCCTGCCCTAATTGCCTCACAATAATAATTTAGTGGGTTAAGTGGCAGGTGCTTTTGCAGAGGTTGGGTGGGAGATGGGTTTGCCTAGTCAGAACATAAACCCTAATATCAATCTCCTAACTACCCCCTACCTCACATGGGGTCGGCAGTGGCACCCTGGTAATACACGATACAATATGGTGCCCCCACTCCACGAGGGCTGTCCCTGAGATGGCTCTAATGCACCCTGACAACAAATCATAAGTGCCTCTGCTTAAGACTTAAAGTGCATAGTGTATATATGTATCAAATTAAACAACAGGTAGCTCTACTGAAATGCATTGATATATTGTAGCAGCATTTAAATCAATAAAGTGCCTGTGCTTATTAAAGGTGCATAATTCCAAGACAGTAAGGGGTACTCATCACTGATACAGCCAGATACACAATCCTCAGGTTGCCTCAAATTGCCTCAACACGTTTCTCCCACCGGGATCATCAGGAGGCCAAATAAACAGAGTGACAAACACATGCCATGATATACAGATAGGGAAAGAGGCCTGAAGCCTATGGCTCCCTTTTAGAGCACATCACTCCTCCCCCTCCCTCCCCGCCCCCAGACCCACCTCCTCTCCTAGACGATGGTTATTTATTATAGAGGCAGATAAATAACAATCTGCCATTCAGCATCGTTAGATATAGATAGTGCTGCTAAACCGCCACTCAAAAGTGTCTCTTTTTAATATAGATTGCCCAGGCCGGCCGAGTTAAATATGTGGATGCCGCTTGAGTTCCAGGATGAACTGCCTCACGTGACCGGAAGTGACGTTTGGCTACCTGGCTGAAAACCGGAAGTGACTCAGTATTACCCAGAGATATGAGACTAACATTTGTCTTCCAGCCTGGAACGCACCACCATGTTACTGACAGGACAGGATGTAACATTTCACTCCCCTGTAAGATAGACGGAAGTGATAAGATAAGACATATAAAATAAGACATATAAGATAGCTGAAAGTGATGATAAGACATATAAGATAAGACATGGTCAAAACATCAGATTCCCATTTCTATCACACCATAATTCATCACATATGGATTAATATCCAGCAGTTTATCAATATCTTAAAATGGATATATAGTTTTATTTTATATATATATATGTACACATCAACCATCCCATACTTTTCACATACCCCATAACAACTCGGCCCACGGTTATGTTGATGTTCTCATAACATGCAGTAATAAATGATGTATAATACTGTCAGGATAGGGAAAATAATTTTTATATACACTTAAACATGTATGTCATATATAGGCAGATAAATTATCTACATAGCAAAATTACGGGCTGCAGTTAACAGGCTATGAGAAAATCCTGATGGGATGTAAAGGACCAGGGGAGGAAGGGTTAGATGATCATATGGCAGTTTAACATGATAACGGGATGCTGTCAATGTCACTCAATTAATATATAATCACTGAGGAAACAACTAGAATTTTTTATTAAAAATAATAATAAAAGGGCAAAGAAAAGTCTAGAGGCGGGGAGGAGGAGAACCAAACCACGTGCCATGTATCTAACAATACAAAAAACACCTCCCTATTGCGGGATACAGACCAGTATAACCAACATAGACCAAGAAACAGTAACCTCGGGCTCAAAGGAAGCAAACATAGGACAACTGCTCATTGAGACCCCTAGGGTGCACCGACTCCATCCTAAAGACCCACTCCCATTCTTTTCTAAGGAGGGTCTTATCTTGATCTCCCCTTCTAGGATTCTTTTTGACCACCTCTAATAAACTGAAGGTTAGCTGATGAGTATCTCCTCCGTGGTGTCCATTTATGTGTCTCCCCAGTGGTGTATCACACTGGTTACGAATGTCTACCAGGTGTTCCCCGACCCTTCTGCGTAGTTCTCTTTTAGTCTTTCCCACATAATCCAGGGGGCATGAACAGGTGGCCACATATATCACCCCTGTGGTCTTGAAATTACAGAAACTCCTCAAAAAGAACTCTTTCCCATTTTTGGCACTAATCACTGATTTAGAGGGCTTCATAGAATTACAATAGATGCAATAACCGCATCTAAAAAAAACCGCAGAGAACTCTATTAAGCCAGATATCAACATGTTGTGGTCTTGTGTACCAGCTGTGAACCAATCTGTCCTTGATAGATCTGCCCCTTCTGTATGTAACGCTAGGTTTCTGGGATATCATTCCCCTCAGGTCTGGATCCAGGGTAAGAACATCCTAATGTTTTCTCAGGACCCCTAGCACCCGCTCATTCTGGCAGTCAAATGTGCCAATTAATCTGGTGATATTCTCATTATGTCTGTCCTTATTTCCACATCTTTGTAGGAGCACTCTTCTATCCTGCCTCTCCGTATAATCACGGGCTGTATGTGAAATTTTGCGGGGGTAGCCTCTGTCCAAAAATAGTTGGGTCATGTCCTTAGCTTGCGTCTTAAAACTCTCCATTGTAGAGCAGTTTTTTCTAAAATGCAAATATTGGCCCTTGGGAATACCATTCTTTAAAGGGACCGGATGGTGGCTATCCCACCAAAGTAAGTTGTTTGTCGCAGTAGGTTTGCGGTAGGTTTTTGTGGAAAGGCCACCGTAAAGTTCTCTCACAATATTAACATCTAAGAATGGTAATTCTTTCATATTCATTTCAAATGTGAAATGGAGCCCCAATTCATTAGTGTTCAGCTGGTTAACAAATTTTTCAAAAAGGGGACTCGTACCTGACTATAGAACAAAGACATCATCAATATATATTGACCATAAAGTAATATGTGTCTGCCACCAGTGATCCTCATCCGTAAATACGACGATTTCTTCCCACCAGCCCAGGAAGAGGTTAGCATACGAGGGAGCACAAGGGCTCCCCATAGCTGTCCCCCTGAGCTGATGGAAGTACTTACCGTCGAACTTAAAGACATTATGATGTAACAGAAATTTTAATCGACTCAGGAGAAACCGATTGTGATTGGAGCTTTCAATATTTCTGGTGTTTAGATAATACTCAACACCCTTTAGCTCCAAATCATGTGGTATGTTACTGTACAATGCCTCCACATTGATAGACGCCAGAAGTACATCCTCCCCTATAGAAATGCCATCAATTTTGCCCAAAAGGGGTCCGCAGTGTCCCTTGTGTATGAGGGAAGGGAAGTAGCGAAGAGGCGTTTTATATATATATATATATATATATATATATATATATATAGTCAAAAACAAGTTTTCAACTTCAGTTATAATTAAAAAAAGACATACTGTTATTCACATGGTTTAAAAGTTTAAAATGTATCATGGCGTGGAAGCTTGTAAAATAGTGTAGTTCAGGCCAACAAGCTACTGAACCTTTGGTAATGCATATTGTAGAAAATGTTCTAAAATGTAGAATAGAATTACATATATAATATAGTATATTCATTAAATCATTATGTCTATCAGCATATGGAACAATCTCCAATTTTAGTTAATGCACTGCATATGCATAATTTTCCACACCTTTTTTTACACTTTAAATGCTGCATGGACTATTGCTCATTTAACAGATGAGAACAGTGCATATAATAGCAGACAGTCCCCATTCTTGTAAGTAAAAAAAAAAATTGCCTGTACTCCTCAGATAGCAGGCAGGGACATTCTACAGACATTTGCCAAACTAATATCGAAGGGTTCAGCAGAAAATGTAATGTGTATTGGGTCCATGAGAGATAATTGTCTGGATATTTTGTTCTCAAATAGATAAGTCACTTACAGAAATATCTGACAGTTGTCTTCTGAAAGACACCTCTAAGGCGAGCGCTCCTGTGTATAGGGCAGCACACTGACCCTATAATCTATTGTAAAACATGTCAAATAAAAGTTAAGTCCATTTACATTGTCACAGAATTAGAACTTCTATCAGTACAAGAATACATCCCCAGACAATGCTGTCCATAACTTTGTGGAGATGAAGGTGTGGATAGCCTGTCTGAACAGGATATTAAACAACCGACAGTCAGTTTCATACAGCCACTTGGTGGGTCATCCAAAATCAGTGATTGTTTAGTGTAAATGTACTATTAGATCCAGTTACCCTATAGGTGACACAATCTCTTATTGGATTGTTCTCAACTTTTTTTTTCATCTGGTCATAACATCTAGGTGAATTTTTATGTCCACATCTCATCTCTGCAGACTTTCCTCTTTTCTGGTCTTCTGCAGCACATCCTAACCCAGAGCCCTTAAAAATACCAGTGTAGTTATTGTGTCCCTTGAAAAAAAATATTCATGCATACTGTAACCTAAATTATTCCTATGTTATGGCCTCCACAATATCCTTTCACATAAAATATTGACTCAATATCATACTGCTTATGGACCTTGAGCCCAACACCATCTACCATATGAACAATAAATGCCACACTGCCCCCATTATCTACATACATAATTGCCAGTTGCAGATGTAACTGTATCCCACAATGCACTATGTTACTGTCAGTTGTGCAGCCACAGTTCACGCCCACCTCATAGTAATGGTAACCAGGAACAACAGTGCAGGTGGAACCCAAATTGTGGGCTGAGTAAATACAAGTCTGTTTCCAGTCTAACATTGTGCTACGCATACCACATCCAGGTATAATGAGGTGTTGGTGTTTTAAATTACATATTTGCGATGTCACAGAGCAGTAAGGAGGCGTGGCCGGGTATGTCCACCCTTGCCTGACATCGCCATGCCTTGAGCGATGTTGCGGCGAGCAACGAGACATGGCGGCACTGACGAGACATGGCGACACTGATGAGACATGACGAGACATGGCGGCACTGACGAGAGACAGAGAGAGAGAGAGATAGAGAGAGAAAAAATACATGCACATTATGTTTATTTACAACTAGCTGTACTACCCGGCTTCGCCCGGGTTAATAACTGCTGTTAACAAAATAGAATGTATTAACAAAAATGTATTCTGCACGCAAAAACCACAAAACAAATAGAAATGTAATTATTGAAAAGGCAAAAACTAAGCTAATAGAAGCATTTCACAACATATATTTCAACACCACAGATATTCCACACAGATTTAACTAAATTTGCCAAGTAATGTGCTCCGTCTGTCTCTTTCCAGGTCTGTTTCTTTCCCCGTCTGTCTCTTTCCCATCTGTCTTTTTCCCCGTCTGTCTTTTTCCCCGTCTGTCTCTTTCCCCGTCTGTCTCTTTCCCCGTCTGTCTCTTTCCCCGTCTGTCTCTTTCCGCATCTGTCTCTTTCCCCATCTGCCTGTCTCTGTCTGTTTCTTTCTTTGTCTGTTTATCTCTCTGTTTGTTTCCCCATCTGTCTCTTTCTAGGTCTGTCTCTCTCCCAGGTCAGTCTCTTTCCCCGTCTGTCTCCCAGTCTCTTTGTCTGTGTCTTTTCCTGTCTGTCTCTTTCCCTGTCTGCCTGTCTCTGTCTGTCTCTTTCCTTGTCTGTCTCTATTTCTCTGTCTCTTTCCCTGTCTGTCTCTATCAAGGTCTGTGTCTTTCCCCATCTATCTTTATCTGTCTCTCTGGCTATCTCCTCCTTTCCTGTCTGTCTACCTCTGTCCCTATCTGCGTCTCTGTCTGTCTCTGTCTCTTTCTCCGTCTGTCTCAATCTCTTTCCCTGTCTGTTTATTTATCTGTTTCACTGTCTGTCTCTCTATCTCTGTCACTTTCCCTGTCTGTCTCTTTCCCTCTCTTTCTCTGTCTGTCTCTTTCCCTCTCTTTCCATGTCTTTCTCTTTCCCCCTTTCCCTCTGTCTCTTTCCCTGTGTCTGTATCTTGGTCTGTCTCTTTACCTGAATTTTTCTGTCTATTACCCTCTCTTTCCCTGTCTGTCCATTTCCCTGTCAGTCTATCTCTTTATCTGTGTCTGTCTCTTTGTGTCTGTCTCTTACCCTGTCTATGTCTGTTTCTTACCCTGTCTGTGTCTGCCTCTTTCCCTGTCTGTGTCTGTCTCTTTCTCTGGCTGCATTGTGACATGTCAACATTCCATTTAAGGGCGTGGCTGCGCATTCTTCTGAAGTTATGGCTGCACTGTGGCTCCCAGCTCCATTCGCTTTAATGGAGGCAGTTTTTTTGGTGAATAACTGTAAAGCGCGGGGTTAAAATTTGCCCTCAAAACATAGCCTATGACGCTCTTGGGGTCCAGAAGTGTGAGTGTGCAAAATTTTGTGGCTGTAGCTGCGACGGTGCAGATGCCAATCCCAGACATACATACATACATACACACATACATACACACATTCAGCTTTATATTAGATAAAAATGCCCACACCCTTTAACACATTTAATTAGACCCCAAAATATATACGTGGATAATCCAGAGCAGACCATGATCTGCTACAACCTCTTGAAGAGAGGGAGAACCGCGAGAGTTCCCGAGTCAGCCTGCGGCCATAAGGTTAACTAAGGTCACTCCAGGGGCCTCCCCGCCAGCTGTCACACGGGAGGGAGAAAGTGATCGTGGAAGCCCTGAAGTCTGAC
The DNA here is from genome assembly GCF_048569485.1 of Anomaloglossus baeobatrachus. Classification (NCBI taxonomy): domain Eukaryota; kingdom Metazoa; phylum Chordata; class Amphibia; order Anura; family Aromobatidae; genus Anomaloglossus; species Anomaloglossus baeobatrachus. Next base: position 681,561,170 of record NC_134353.1, on the reverse strand, counting down.
CTCAGATACCCTCACTGCTGGCACCGCTTTCACTTATGAAGTCTCGCAGGAGATCGTGAGTACTGCGAAAGTTCCTGAGTCAGCCCGCAAACATCACTAAGGTTGCCTGAGGTCACTCATTAATCTAACAACAGTGCCACTTACTGAAGTGCAGGTTTTACACACAAGAAAGCTTCCTCATTTCTCCTAATATGCCCACATACCCGACTGTACATTTCAGTGCATATTACTGATCCTGGACGCTCACAGCAGTGTCAACATGACTCCTCTGAAAAAGTACAAAAAACAACATGAAAACAATAAGGCTCGGGCACTACGTCAACAATAATTCCGCGCAGTACTATAAAATGCCATAGAAGCGATCAAACATTGCGTCTACACAAAAATTGTATCAGTAAAAGCATTAGCTTAGTGTGCAAAAAATAAGCCAATGATCCCGAAAAATGAAAACTTTCTGCGTCTCGGAAAATGGCGCTGAAAAATATATTTTTTATTTTACAAACTTCAGAATTTTTTCACCAATTAAATAAAAGAAAAAATATTCATGTGTACTATCTGTTTACTCGTACTGACCTGTAAATCAAACTGCTATGTCATTTTACCATATAATGAGCATGGTAAAAAAAAATAATTTAAAAAAAAATGTGGAATGGCACTCTTTTGAAATCTCACTAAGATTTTAGTTTCTTGTTTTCTAGTCGACTATATAGTAAAATTTTGGTTTCATTCAAAAGTGCAACTCATCTTGCAAAAATAAGCCCTCATATGTCTTGTGCACCCACGTATGCAATTCTATTCCTGGGGCTTTGCAAAAAGGATGCTGTCCTTAAGATATTAGGCCATGACTGCATTTTCTCCTTCTCTCGCTATTTGGATGTTTTGTTTATGTGACAAGGCTTCACTTAGCAGCTAAAGGAATCCCTGGATCGCTTAACCATAATTACTTTAATGTCAAATTAATATGGCGATACAGCCAATCACATATCGACTTCCTGGATCTCTCCACCAATAAGAAATCTGATGGGTCATTATGTATGGATATTTTCCATAAACACAGATCTACAAATGCTCTCCTGCATTTTTTCATCTTCCCATCATACTCAACTTAAATGTTCAATTCCATTTGATCAGTTTCTAAAGGGTGCTTTACATGCTGAGACATTACTAGCGATATCGCTGGCGATCGCACCTGCCCCCGTCATTTGTGTGTCACTGGCAAATCGTTACCCATGGTGAACAATATTGCTAGGACGCGTCACTCATACTTACCTTACCTAGCGATGTCGCTGTGGGCGGCGAACATCCTCTTTTTTAAGGGGGAGGTTCGTGTGTCATCACAGCGACGTCACACAGTGGCCCGCCAATAGAAACTGAGGGGCAGAGACCAGCCGCATTAATGACACGCCCACCTCATTGCCGGAAGATGCAGGAACGCTGTTGTTCGTCATTCCCGGGGTGTCACACATAGTGATGTGCTACGAGGGGGACCCGGGGAAGCGTGCCAAGATGGGAAATGAACAGCTTCCGCCGGTCAAGGTCCACTGTGCGGTGTAAGGGACCGCCGCTATGGTGGGTGAAGAGTGAGCGGGTTGCTGCTAGCGATCGTCTGGAATGTCAAAGACGATCTATGTACACCGATCTGCCCTAACCCGTGAGGATTGTATGGCACGGATCTCACAGCTCGGTGTACCTGTCGCACGGGGAAGCACAGAGGTGCCCACGCACGTGTGCCAGTGGAAGTCACGAGAATATGGCACGAGGGTAGCACAGAGGTGCCCACGCACGTGTGCTTTCAATAACCAGGTGAGTCCGGTGGAGACTTGAGGAGCTCACCTGGGACAGGAACACGGCCTGTTGAAGTGGATACTGCCGGAGCAGCAAGGCAGGAACACAGCCTGCAAACGAGGTACTGCCTAAGCAGCAAGGGCCAAGCCCACAAAAGACAGTAATGCCTGAGCAGTGGCATGGCAGCACGCTGCCAGACATCCAAACATAGAAGGACGGTCACGCGCCGCCATGATGGCAGGAGGAGCTTTAAGGAGGAGTCGTTCCACCCAAGGGCGGGCGCGAGGCGGAGATGACGGACTTGACCCAATCAGGGTCCACGACGTCCCAGCCTGGCCAGTCAGGATTCACCACGTCACCTGCCTTGTCATCAAGCCGTGTGACGTCAGTGGGCGAATCAGAACCCACCACGCATTGCACATGCTCACCCTCCTGCCTCTGGGAAATAGAGGCGGGATCCTCGGTCTCACAATGTGCAGAGATAACGGGAGTCTCACTGCTTTCCTGAGCAGTAAACCTCTGCACATTGCGCAACCTTGCAGACCTTCGGGGCCGCTGAGCAGGAGGGCCTGCGGCAGGCCAGAAATGGGAGACCGCTTCACTCCTTGTAACAGGAGAACCACTAGGTGTCACCCTTCTGCTGCCTCTCTGAGAAGGTATCTCCTGCAGTCTGGCAGACCTTCGGCGCTGCTGAGCAGGAGCGCTCGTGGCAGGCAAGGAATGGGAGACTGCCTCAGTCCTTGCCTCAGGAGAGCCACGAGATGTAACAGTGATGTGTGCTGCCTCAGGAACAACGAACAACCTGCGTCCAGCACCAGCAACGATATTTTGAAAATGAACGTGTCAACGATTAGGTGAATATTTTTGATTGTCAGCGGTCGCTCATAGGCGTCACACGCATCTCGTTAGTGATGTCGTTGTATGTAAAGCAGCCTTAAGAGCCAGAAGGATTTATTCTGATGTTTATACCTTTTGTAAGCAAGCTCGGGCTCTTTGTGATAGATTCCTTAATAAATTATATGACTCTGGAGATATCTATAAAGGTTTCCATAAACTCAGACAGACAGACCCTCCTGGTTCATTCTTATAAAAAGGAGCAAAGCTAAATTCATACCTTGATTCATCACCACATTTAGTTCCAACTGGATGGGGAGCTCTTAAATCCTTCCCAAATATTTGTCTATCCTTCTCGTAGATCGAGCCCTCAAACAGACATAGAGCAATAAATGCCACACTGCCCCCATTATCTACATACATAATTGCCAGTTGCGGATGTAACTGTATCCCACAATTCACTGCGGCACTGTCAGTTGTGCAGCTGCAGTTCGTGCCCACATCATAGCCATGATAACCAGGGACAACAGTGCAGGCGGAACCCAAATTGTGGGCTGAGTAAGCACAATTCTTTTTACAGTCTAACATTGTGCTACGCATACCACATCCAGGTATAATGAGGTGTTGGTGTTTTAAATTACACATTTGCAATGTCACAGAGCACCTATGGGTAACTCGGATTCTTATTCTTATCTTCTTCCTTCATAGTATTCTATACTTTAAATTTAGGCTGGTACCACAGTTTCCTCAAAAAATGGAATAGACGGCCATGATTATTAACATACAACCCTCTTTACTATTTGGACTCTACTTTATAGCCCTCTATGTGAATTCATATCATTACTGTGAGGTCTTTATATGTATGGAATTATGTTATTGGTAGCACTCATTTATGTTACTTGTTATTCTTTACTCGTTATTTATTATTATTCATTCCTGAGTTATTGCATCCTATTGTTTCTATATATTCTATTGCGTTATTCTTTTTATGTATGTACATTATTATTATAATATCATTTCCATATGTTGGTATTATTGTTTTCACACTTTTATGATTATTATCTTCATAGTTTCTGGTCTACAAATGTTACCATCTTTTTCTGTCAGTTCTTTTTTTTTTATCTGACTCTTTACCACTGCTTTATATATTGATTTCCAGTTTTTTTTTTATCTTTCCTGTATTCTGAGACTTCTGCAGCATTCTATTCACTGTAGATATATTGCTATTTTCATTTTCTACCTTTAATTTCTTTTATTCCTTTTCATCAATCAGTTCCTATCTATTACACATGCATCCACTCTTTGTGATCTGCCCGTCTTTAGGGGGATATTAACCTGTTTTAGCATTTAGCACTTTGTTCACTTTAGCAGCATCTGGGATCGCTACATATAGGCATAGATGTACCTCGCATATGCGCTGTCCGCACCTCCCCAGTGATGTGGCGGCTGCTTTTTTATAGTGATGGAGGCAATAACATAATCCATGCTCCTGTCATACACTTTGCACAGCAGCCGCATTTTTGCAGTGTTTTGAATATCACGTTGGGTTTGCTGGGTAATTATGCACATTATATAAATAGTACCCAACCTTCACTTTAAGCGATGCCTCCTGACAAAGCCAGTAGGGTGAAACGCACATCAAGGCACTTTGTTCACCCCCCTCTTATGTATCCCTGTTGATTCCATTCATTCTCATTATGGACCAAGGTACTCTTTTTTGATACAATATATTCATGTTGCATTTGTGTTATTTATACTGGTCCTTCTCTCTTACAGCAATCTCAAAATAACTACTTGTACTCTATATGTTTATCTCATTTTTACTTTTTCTATAGTAATTATTCATGTGCACTATGTGCATTCATCATCTACTGTTTTATATCCTCTCCTCCTATACCAGTCTGTTATGTACTGTTAATGATTGTTGTACGCATACCCTTTCACTTGTAAAGCGCCATGGAATAAATGGCGCTATAATAATAAATAATAATAAATAATAATAATAATATAATGCCAGAGATATATAGCTAATGTATTTGACAATTATTTGTATTATCTTGCACACACCTGGGAATGAAATTGCTTATTAGTACAACTCAAAAAATATCTCCCAGATTCATACATTCCTTCAGCAAGCATGAGCAAAAACATTAGTGCATGCCCTCTTCAAAATCCTGCTTTGTAGCCTCCTTTCTAACACTCTTGCAGCCCTCCAATCAATCCTAAACTCTGCAGCCCAATTAATCCACCTGTCCCCTCGCTATTCTCTGGTCTTGCCACTCTGCCAATCCCTTCACTGGTTTCGCATTGCCCAAAGACTGCAGTTCAAAACAATAACCATGACCTACAAAGTCATCTACAACCTGTCTCCTCCATACATCTGTGACCTAGTCTCTCGGTACCTACCTGCACGCAACCTCAGATCCTCACAAGATCTCCTTCTCTACTCCTCTCTTATCTCTTCTTCCCACAATCGCATACAAGATTTCTCCCGTGCCTCATCCATACTTTGGAACTCTGTACCCCAGCATATCAGATTCTCACTTACCATGAAAAGCTTCAAAAGGAACCCGAAAACTCACCTCTTCTGAAAAACTTACAACCTACAATAGCCCTCAGACCAGTACACCATTATGTAACCAGCTCTGTCCTCACCTACTGTATCCTCACCAATCCCCAGTAAACTGTGAGCCCTCGCAGGCAGGGTCCTATCTCCTCCTGTACCAGTCTGTTTTGTAATGTTCATAATTGTTGTACTTGTCTTTATGTATACCCTTTTACTTGTAAAGTGCAATGGAATAAATGGCGCTACAATAATAATAAATAATAATAATAATAATAATAATAATTAGTATTTATGACCACACATTTTGAACGTATTAAAGTCATAATATCTGGTTTCTATTCCCTAATTCTTTCTTTCTATTTAGCACTTTCTAATTGGATTTCATTATTAATATGTGACCTTTGGGGACACAACTAATTGAGGCGTTCATCTTGTCTCTTTCACTATTATTATGAGATTACCTATTTTGGTTCTCTTACTTATTCTTTTACTATACATTAATAATATAGTTTTATACAAATTGATCCTTTTTTGTTGCCTGAATCCACCTTTAGTCCCTAAAATGGTGAAGTTTTAGGAAATGTTCTTCAGCTCTTTGTATACTTCTAAGGACCCTTATATTATAACATCATCCATATGGAAATCTCTTTTTATAGGTTGTATGTAGCCTCATATGGCTATGTTGACGGGAAAATAAAAAAAATTATTGGAAGAAGGCGAGGCAAAAACAAAAATGAAAAATGGAAAAAGAATGGGTGGTGATGGGGTTAATGATGACTTTGGATGTTATTTTCATGCTGCCCCAATCAAAGCTAACGTTATATATGCGGCAATTGAATATTTTGACACATCGGCACATACTCAGTACAGTTGTATCTCAGATTCTAATTCTTAAAGCCTTTGGAGCCAAGACAAAATGGATGGTTCAAATAGCATATCATCACGATTAAATGGTATCTGAAAGCAAGATAAAAAGGTGATTAGGAACAATATCTACTAAGAATATATTTAATAAATTAATGTAAATAAGAATAAAGCATGATTAATCAAGATAATATATTAGTGATTACAATTTTAACATTGGTCAAGACCTTTAAACATTCACTCATTTATCCAGACAAATCTAGGTCTAAATAAATATAATGTAGTAACAGCAGGTCATAATTAGAGTTGAGCGCGGTTCGCGGTTCGAGGTTCTCCAGTTCGCGGCTCGAGTGATTTTGGGGGCTGTTCTAGATCGAACTAGAACTCGAGCTTTTTTGCAAAAGCTCGATAGTTCTAGATACGTTCGAGAACGGTTCTAGCAGCAAAAAAACAGCTAATTCCTAGCTGGCTTTCCGCTGTAATAGTGTAAGTCACTCTGTGACTCACACTATTAAGACATTTCAGTGTATAGTGTGCGGGAACAGCGCATTCAGATCACTGCTGTATGGAAAATGGCGATCGCCATTTTTTTTTTTTTTTCCTTGTCTTCCTTCCCTAAGCGCGCGCGTGTAGTGGGGAGGGCCAGCATGTCAGCCAATCCCAGACACACACACAGCTAAGTGGACTTTTAGCCAGAGAAGCAACGGCATGTGTGATAGGATGTCCATGTCACATGTCCCTGCATTATAAAAATGAGTATCTGCCCGTCCGGACGCCATTATCTCTTCTGCGTTCTTGGTGTCAGACATCACTGGCGCAGCTCCGTCCTGAGTCCTATCGCCGATACTGCTGTATGCGCTCCATACACAGCGCTGGACAGCTTAGGGATAGCACTTTCTATCAGTCCTTTTAAGGGCTCATACGGGCAGGGTCAGAGCCATAGGTGACAGGTCCTGAAAACAGTTTAACAGCTACACAAGATGACAGCGTCTGTGTAGCTAAGGTCAGGGATTTCCTCGCTGCATTTCCCCATTAGGAGGGAATAGAAAGGCAGGCTTCCTTTCCTCTACGCAGACCCACAACCCTGCCACTGTACCCTCCTGCCCTTTGCACACTCCAACTCATTGTTACTAAGCCATTATACTAGCAAACACTTAGAGAACTTAGTGGCATCCTAAACGTGGCTATTGGACTTGTGTATAGTCCCACTTGTGCAAAGATATTTGCAGCACCTCTGCCTGCATTGCACACTCCAACTCATTATAACTAAGCCATTATACTAGCAAACATTGAGTGTACCTAATGTCATCCTAAACGTGGCTATTGGACTTCTGTATAGTCCCAGTAGTGCACAGATATTTGCAGCACGTCTGCCTGCATTGCACACTCCAACTCATTATAACTAAGCCATTATACTAGCACACACTGAGTGAACTTAGTGTCATCCTAAACGTGGCTATTGGACTTCTGTATAGTCCCAGTAGTGCACAGATATTTGCAGCACCTCTGCCTGCATTGCACACTCAAACTCATTATAACTAAGCCATTATACTAGCAAACACTGAGTGTACCTAGTGTCATCCTAAACGTGGCTATTGGACTTCTGTATAGTCCCACTAGTGCAAAGATATTTGCAGCACCTCTGCCTGCATTGCACACTCCAACTCATTATAACTAAGCCATTATACTAGCAAACACTGAGTGAACTTAGTGTCATCCTAAACGTGGCTATTGGACTTCTGTATAGTCCCACTAGTGCAAAGATATTTGCAGCACGTCTGCCTGCATTGCACACTGCAACTCATTATAACTAAGCCATTATACTAGCAAACACTGAGTGAACTTAGTGTAATCCTAAACGTGGCTATTGGACTTCTGTATAGTCCCACTAGTGCAAAGATATTTGCAGCACGTCTGCCTGCATTGCACACTCAAACTCCTTGTTACTAAGCCATTATACTAGCAATTTATGCTGCCAGTTTAAGGGGCGTAGTTGCATTGTCAGGGATATTTATTCTTTATTATTCTGCTGTTAATAAAGCTAGACCACCGCTGCAATCTACACCACCTCTCAATTTTTACTACCACATTTTCAGTGCACAATCTTGTCGCAATCAACATGAGTGGCAAAATGACAGATGCTGGTGGAAAGGGGAAGAGGCGTGGTGGAAAAGGAAAAAAAGGGTTTGTACGTGGGGAAGGTGGCAAAGCTCCATTATCATCTGCTGAACATAGACCATCTACCAGCAAAAGTAAGATGTCTACTACTTACCGTGGACAATCCGATGTGCTCCCTTTTTTACGAACACGAACAACAGGAACAAAGCTAGATGATGGCCAAAAAAGGAAAATGCTTGAATGGATCTCAAGTGGTCCAACAAGTACCCTCTCAGCCACTTCAAGTACCGCATCCAAAAAACACCAGTCCTCTGAGTTGTCATCCCAATCAAACTTGCTTTCTCCCAGCTCTGAAGTCTCCATCAGCCCTGCACAGTATGGTGGAACTGAGATGGCTGAGTCTGCAGAGCTGTTCAGTCACACTATAGCCTGGGAATCAGAGGTCTGCTCCCAAGCTACAGTGAGTACAGACCAGGAAATGGTCTGCAGTGATGCCCAGAACCTTTGTGACTCTGATTCAGGCCGTGAGGACCAAGTTTCTGAGCGTAATGTTGACCCTTTGTCACAAACTGTAACACCTGTGGTTATAGACAATGAGGAACATACTGATGACGATGAGACCCAGATACCAGATTGGGATGACAACTTAAATATTCAGTCAGGGCAAGAAGAGGCTCGGTCTGAGGGGGAGGGGAGTGCAAACACAACAATTGTTGATGAAGTTCTAGATCCCACCTATTGTCAACCCCCAGTCAGGCACTCGAGGAGGTCAACAGAGGCGGTGGAGGAGGATGCATCCGACGACGAAGTTACCTTGCGCCTTCCTGGACAGTATCGGAGCACTGGTAGCACGTCTACAACTGCATCATCAGCCACCACTCTGCCTCTGAGCACTAGTCGGGGGGGGCTCAGTAGGTTGCATGCCCTCTAAGCCTTGCCTAGCCTGGTCCTTTTTTGACATAGAAAAAGATCGCCCAAATTATGTGATGTGTAAAATTTGTCGTGATTCTGTTAGTAGAGGTCACAACCTCAGCAGTTTGACAACTTCTTCCATGAATCGTCACATGAATAAATATCATATGTCCCAGTGGGAAGCTCACCGTGCTGCAATGCGGCCTAGCGGAGCGAACCATCCACGGCCTGCCCCTTCCAGTGCATCCGTGCGCTCTTCATCTTCTAGGACTGTGGGGACAGCTGTCACACCTGGTTTTCCACGCACAACTTCCACCACTGTAACCGCAACAGGCAGTTTGCTTGGTAGGTCGTCAGTTGGTTTGGAAGGGGAAACAAGTGAGTGTGTACAGCTCTCTCAGACATCGATAGCACCAACGTTGGATGAAGGCAACATCATGTCTCCGCCTGCACTTTCCTCACAAACCTGCATTTTTCCAGGGACACCCTACTCAACACCGTCTACACACAGCAGCCAGATCTCTGTCCCTCAGATGTGGTCAAATAAAAGGCCACTTCCTGCGACCCATGACAAAGCTAAGAGGTTGACTCTATCCCTCTGTAAGCTCTTGGCAACCGAAATGCTGCCTTTCCGCCTAGTGGACACACAGGATTTTAGAGACCTTATGTCTGTCACTGTGCCCCAGTACCAGATGCCTAGTCGCCACTACTTCTCTAAGAAAGGTGTGCCCGCGCTACACCAGCATGTCGCACACAACATCACCGCTTCCTTGAGAAACTCTGTGTGTCAACGGGTGCATTTCACCACCGATACTTGGACCAGTAAGCATGGACAAGGACGTTACATGTCGCTGACTGGGCACTGGGTAACTATGGTGATAGATGGTGAAGGGTCTGCTGCACAAGTCTTGCCGTCCCCACGACTTGTGTGTCAATCCTCTGTCTGTCCAAGTTCCGACACTGCTTCTGCCTCATCCACCTCATCTGGGTCCTCCACCTCCGCCCCAAGCCTGACTGGTCAGGCCACCAGCGTTCTCACTGCGCAGAAGGAATCACGCACCCCTCATTACTATGCTGGCAGCAGAGCGCAACGGCATCAGGCGGTCTTTAGCTTGACATGTCTTGGGAATAGGAGTGACACAGCTGAGGAGTTGTGGTCAGCTCTGCGGTCCGAGTTTAATAAATGGTTGTCTCCACTCAACCTGCAGCCTGGTAAGGCCGTGTGCGACAATGCTGCAAACCTGGGTGCGGCCCTTCGCCTGGGCAAGGTGACACACGTGCCTTGTATGGCTCACGTGTTGAACCTTGTTGTCCAGCAATTCTTAACATACTATCCCGGCCTAGATGGCCTTCTGACCAGGGCACGAAAACTGTCTGCTCACTTCCGACGTTCAACCGCCGCAGCTCAGCGACTTGCATCTCTCCAGAAGTCTTTCGGCCTGCCGGTTCATCGCCTGAAATGCGATGTGGCGACACGCTGGAATTCGACTCTCTACATGTTACAGCGACTGTGGCAGCACCGACGAGCCCTGGTGCAATACGTCATGACGTATAGCCTGGGCCAACGAGATGCAGAGGTGGGGCAAATCACCCTGATGGAGTGGTTTCAGATCAAGGACCTATGCACCTTTCTGCACAGTTTCGACATGGCGACGAATATGTTTAGCGCTGACAATGCCATTATCAGCATGACAATTCCAGTCATTTACATGCTGGAGCACACACTAAACACTACTCGGAGTCAGGGGGTGGGACAACAGGAAGGGGAGGAACTATAGGAGGATTCATATGCGCAAGACACAACAACATCACCAAGGTCCAGACATTCATCATCACCAACGCGGCAGGCATGGGACCATGGGGGACAGGGATCAACAAGGGCGCATGGTAGCAGGCGAAATGTTGAGGAAGGTGCAGGAGAACATGAAGAAATGGAGGACGAACTGTCCATGGACATGGAAGACTCAGCAGATGAGGGAGACCTTGGTCAAATTTCAGTTAAAAGAGGTTGGGGGGAGATGTCAGAGGAAGAAAGAACGGTTAGCACCTCTATGCCACAAACACAGCGTGGACTTGGTCCGCATGGCTGCGCAAGACACATGAGTGCCTTCTTACTGCACAACCTCCAACAGGACCCTCGTATTGTCAAAATTAGAAGTGATGATGACTACTGGCTTGCCACACTATTAGATCTCCAGTACAAGTCCAAATTTTGTGACATAATTCCAGCCATAGAAAGGGACGCACGTATGCAGGAGTATCAGCAGAAGCTGTTACTCGATCTTAGCTCGGCTTTTCCACCAAACAACCGTGCAGGTGCAGGGAGTGAATCTCCCTTGTAACTTGACAAACATGGGATGGTCTCGTCATCTTCAACATTCTACCCGTACCAGTAGCACCGTATCTGGTGCTGGTAACAGCAATTTTATTGAATCTTTTCATAACTTTTTTAGACCCTCCTTTGCAAGGCCACCAGAGACAACAAGTCTGACACATAGTCAACGGCTGGAGAGGATGATACAGAAGTATCTCCAAATGAACATCGATGCCATTACTTTGCAAATGGAGCCTTGCTCATTTTGGGCTTCAAATCTTGAAAAATGGCCAGAGCTCTCCACTTACGCCTTGGAGATTTTGTCGTGTCCAGCTGCCAGCGTTGTCTCTGAACGTGTCTTCAGTGCTGCTGGGTGTGTGCTGACAGATAAGCGCACGCGTCTGTCCAGTGACAATGTGGACAGACTAACGTTCATCAAAATGAACAAGTCATGGATCCACAAGGAAATTACTACCCCTGTGTCATCCTGGGGAGAGTAAATGCTTGTGTATTTTCAATGTGCTTGATGCAAATCTAGCTGTGAAGTGTACAACTAGGGCACAAGTGCTGCCACTGATGGGGTGTCTGTGTGGCCCAATTTTTGGAAAAAAAGGGAGACTCTTCTTGGAGTAACCCATGCTGTGTTTTTAAAAATGATCCAAGATGCATAGCGCTGGGATCAGGAAAGACTTTGCTACCTACCCCGGTGTCATCCTGGGGACGGTTAAGTATGGCGTATTTTTGAATGTGTTTGATGCAAATCTAGCTGTGAAGTGTAAAACTGGGGCACAAGTGCTGCCACTGAAGGGGTGGGTGTGTATGGGGCCCAATTTTTGGAAAAAAGGGAGTCTCCGCTTGGAGTAACCCTTGCTTACATTGTTTTTAAAAATGATCCAAGATGCACAGAGCTGGGATCAGGAAAGACTTTGCTACCTACCCCGGTGTCATCCTGGGGACGGTTAAGTACGGCGTATTTTTGAATGTGCTTGATGCAAATCTAGCTGTGAAGTGTTCAACTAGGGCACAAGTGCTGCCACTGAAGGGGTGGGTGTGTGTGGGGCCCAATTTTTGGAAAAAGGGAGACTCCGCTTGGAGTAACCCTTGCTTACATTGTTTTTAAAAGAAGCCAAGATGAACAGAGCTGGGATCAGGAAAAACTTTGCTACCTACCCCAGTGTCATCCTGGGGACGGTTAAGTATGGCGTATTTTTGAATGTGCTTGATGCAAATCTAGCTGTGAAGTGTACAACTGGGGCACAACTGCTGCCACTGAAGGGGTGGGTGTGTGTGGGGCCCAATTTTTGGAAAAAGGGAGACTCCGCTTGGAGTAACCCTTGCTTACATTGTTTTTAAAAAAAGCCAAAATAAACAGAGCTGGTATCAGGAAAGACTTTGCTACCTACCCCGGTGTCATCCTGGGGACGGTTAAGTATGGCGTATTTTTGAATGTGCTTTATGCAAATCTAGCTGTGAAGTGTACAACTGGGGCACAACTGCTGCCACTGAAGGGGTGGGTGTGTGTGGGGCCCAATTTTTGGAAAAAGGGAGACTCCGCTTGGAGTAACCCTTGCTTACATTGTTTTTAAAAGAAGCCAAGATGAACAGAGCTGGGATCAGGAAAGACTTTGCTACCTACCCCGGTGTCATCCTGGGGACGGTTAAGTATGGCGTATTTTTGAATGTGCTTTATGCAAATCTAGCTGTGAAGTGTACAACTGGGGCACAACTGCTGCCACTGAAGAGGTGGGTGTGTGTGGGGCCCAATTTTTGGAAAAAAGGGAGACTCCGCTTTGAGTAACCCTTGCTTACATTGTTTTTAAAAGAAGCCAAGATGAACAAGTCATGGTTCAGCAAAGACTTTGCTACCTACCCCGGTGTCATCCTGGGGACAGTTAAGTATGGCGTATTTTTGAATGTGCTTGATGCAAATCTAGCTGTGAAGTGTACAACTAGGGCACAAGTGCTGCCACTGAATGGGTGGGTGTGTGGGTCCCAATTTTTGGAAAAAAGGGAGACTCCGCTTGGAGTAACCCTTGCTTACATTGTTTTTAAAAGAAGCCAAGATGAACAGAGCTGGGATCAGAAAAGACTTTGCTACCTACTCCGGTGTCATCCTGGGGACGGTTAAGTATGGCGTATTTTTGAATGTGCTTGATGCAAATCTAGCTGTTAAGTGTACAACTAGGGCACAAGTTCTGCCACTGAATGGGTGGGTGTGTGTGGGGCCCAATTTTTGGAAAAAAGGGAGACTCCGCTTGGAGTAACCCTTGCTTACATTGTTTTTAAAAGAAGCGAAGATGAACAAGTCATGGTTCAGCAAAGACTTTGCTACCTACCCCGGTGTCATCCTGGGGACGGTTAAGTATGGCGTATTTTTGAATGTGCTTGATGCAAATCTAGCTGTGAAGTGTACAACTGGGGCACAAGTGCTGCCACTGAAGGGGTGTCTGTGTGGCCCAATTTTTGGAAAAAAGGGAGACTCCGCTTGGAGTCACCTTGCGGTGTTTTACATGATTTTAGAAGGGCATGCCATGATTATATCTGTGTCTCGTCCTCTTTTTCCTCGTAACGCTGTTTTGTTTTCACATGAGAATTTGTCCTTGTCACTTTCCCATGTGTTTGTGTTGTGAGTTGTTTGTCACCTTTTGGACACCTTTGAGGGTGTTTTCTAGGTGTTTTTATGTGTTTGTGAATGCCTGCCATTGTTTCCTATGCAGTTCGAGTTCGGTTCGTCGAACGTTCGACGAACCAAACTCGAACGGGAGCTCCGTTCGGCGAACCGACCTCGAGCCGAACCGAGACCGGTTCGCTCATCTCTAGTCATAATGTGTACCTATTTTGCTTATTTAGTTGAAATACTATGTCACAAGAATGACAAAAGTATTTTAGGAGTGATACCTTTATAGGCTAACCAGAAAAATTATATTAGCAAGCTAACAGAGCATCAAGGCTCCTTCTTCAGGCAAATTACAAATGAATTACTGAGACAAAATCACAACATTTAAATGAATGTTACAACAGGACATGGGAAAGATGATGCCTCCTAAAGATAAGCCAAGGAAATCAAATTAATGTTTTTGTTAGAAATGCAGATGAGTTGGAAATGGTCTGTTCAGATCACTTCTGAAGTTCTTCTGGTGGAGGTGTGAAGTGTGTCCATGTAGTGAGTCATAAAACCAGGTGTTAAATTAAGTCCTTTTTTTAAGGATCCAAACATCCTTATTAGTTTAAATTCCCAAATTTTTCTCTGTCAACTTATTTAGTTGAGAGAGAAAAGATAAACCAGGGGATTCGAAGATAACCTTCACAATACTCACTTATAAAAGTATTAACAACCTTCTTTTTTTCCTCTTGCAATAAGCAGGGAAGATCAAATCTTTTGAAATTCAAAATTGCCGACTTTGGCAAATTTTCCCCCAAAATTTGATTTGCCGCAAATAATTTCTGCTCGTATTGCAGGTACTTCAATTGCCCTAAAAAGATGTGTATGATGCTTCACGGTCTCCTAAGACTGCACATGACCCATTTCAAGCTCTTCAACCAATCACAGCCTTCATAATGTTAAAGTGACTTTTACTGTATTTGGCTATGGGTAAGCAGATGTAACTATTCTTCAGTGCTGCTTTTAATAAATTGATTCACTCCAACATGGTTGATGTGCTGCATTCCCTTCCTTGGTTTTGATAAAGGCCATGAAAGCATAGAACATCACACAGTATAGCTGTCATGCAGTGACTACTGGGGTTCCTACAGGTAAGCGGGAACCCGCGGTGAGCACAGCAACACACAGGGCACACGTTACAACAGTTGGCCCTTGTGCTAGGGAAAGGGGATCACGGTCACCTCCTAAACTCACCTGAGACTGATCCCTGCCCTCTCTCTCTCTATATAGGTTATTTCACCTCGTCTCCGATCACCGGTCAATCCTTGTCTCTAAGGCAGCAGAAACACTAGTCTAAGTTAAAGACACAAAACCACTCTAAGTTAAAGACACAGAGGGGAAGAGACAGAAAAAGGTAAAGCAAACAGCAATCAGACCAAGCACTCAAAACAACAGGTAATAATAAGGAATGGACCAGAGGGGAACACCAAACAGTATTAAGGAAGGGAAAACAACACAACTTTCGCCCAAAAAACATTTTCTGAATGGCTTCCTGGTCCTCAGATCACATGTTCCCTTTAGAGGCAAGAATAGTACAAATTATCACCAGAAGTTTACCTGGCATTGTGCACCGCTCACATCAGCGTAGTTTGCCAGAAAGCCGGATCCAGCACATATGTGTTTCAGTTCCATTCATTTACAATGGAAGCACGGCAAGATGTGGGCACATGCAGATGTGTATGACGCACACAACCGCATGTGACCGGATCTTGCCATGCTTCCATTGTAAATGAATGGAACTGAAACACATTTGTGCCGGATCCGGCTTTCTGGCAAAATACTGCTGATGTGAGCAGCACCTAATTAGGAGAATCTGCACAGCCAGCAGTATTAACCTGAGCAAGTCTGTATGAAGCCCTGCACTGTGATCTCCTGACAGCACGAATAGGAGGGACCACTTTTCGTTGTGGTACCCTCTTGACCATAGCACAGATTATGTATTGGCTGGTATAAACTATGTATTTTGATTCTTGCAAGTCATTATTGGGAAGCATGACTGCTTATATCCAAGATCATGTGAGTCATCTTTGACCGATGTAATTTTCAGCATTGTGTAAAATGACTGCCTGCAATTTTGGGTATTTGCGCAAATCAAATCACTAATTGTTCACATTTACTGGGTTCAACCAGTCTCCTAGAATTCAACATGAATTCAATTTCCATGCAATCAATTCAGTCACCTCTAGTTATAAGCTATAACAACTGTGTGATATAGTAATTATTTTAATAAAGTATAAATACGTTGTCTATTAAAATAATACATAAATACATATTGCACAAAAAAGGAACAATGGTTCATAGCCACCCTTCAATTTCAAGTGCATGATATGAAATTGAATGACATTTGTGGTTTATAATTGTAACTACCAGTAAATTTGCATATTAAGAGCAAGTGCAAAGAACATGTAATGAATTGTAATTCATGATTTATATATATAGTCATAGCTAAAAGTATTGGCACCCTTTAGATTGTTCAAGAAAATGAAGTATTTCTCCCAAAAAATTATTGTAATTAACAATGTTTTGTTGTGTACGTGTTTGTTTCCTTTCTGTGTATTGGAACAACATAAAAAAAATATAAAAAAGGCAAGTTGTACATAGTTTCACACAATACCCCAAAAATTGTTGACACTTTTCCAAAATTGTGGGTAAACAACTTTTTTTCAAGCATGTGATGCTCGTCCAAATTCACCTGTGGCAAATAACATGTGTGGGCAATATGAAAATTACAATTAAAACCAGATAAAAAGGGGAAAAGTTGACTTAAACTTTGCATTGTGTTTCTGTGCGTGCTATACTAAGCATAGAGAACAGAAAGAGAAAAAGAAAACTGTCTAAAGACTTGAGAACAAAAATTGTTAAACTATATCAACAAGATCACCAGAGATCTTGATGTTTGTTTGTCCATGATGCGCAACATCATCAAAAAGTATACAACCTATAGCTCTGTAGCTAATATCTCTGGATGTGGATGGCACATTAGATGTGGAGCATAAATTGATGAAAGGTTGCAATGTACGAAAGTCTGGATGATACATAAGCAGCCCCAATCAGGTTCCAAAGAAAATAAAGATGTCCTGCTGGCTCAGGGTACATCAGTGTCAGTGAGAACTATCTGTCAACATTTTAGTTAAATGAAACAATATGGTAGGAGATACAGGAGGACCTTACTGATGACAGAGAGGCACACAAAACTAGACTATAAAAGTAAGCCAAAATCTTTATGGGAAAGCATCTTGTGGACAGATGAGACAGAACTTTTAGTTAAGCACATCAACTGTTTGCTGAAAATGTAATGAGGCTTACAAAGAAAATAATACAGGACCTACAGTCAATTATGGTGGAAGTTAAAAGATGTTTTGAGGTTGTTTTACTACCTCAGGCACTAGTTTCCTTGACTGTTTAAATGGGGACCTCCATTTTAAAGTATATTTTATCCATATTTCTTGTGAATATATATTTTTTTACATCTCACATTCATTATGCTCTCAAGTCTAGAGAGACCCCATAGTATAACATGGATAATTTAATTAGCAGCAAATAATTTTGCTATGAATCAAATTTTCCACGGAAATTCCCACAAACTGGTGATTTTGAATTTCACTATACCCAATCTTCTCTATTGTGCATATACATAAACAAAATACATTTATTCATTTAAATAGGTCTAATCTAATCAATTACAGTTGAAATATGAAGCAAGCAAAGGCACTGGGCTATGGCATTTTCCAAAAAATATTGATATATTGCACAATAATAAACTGTGTCCCTACCCCATGCCATACTATTATGATGATGTCACAAACTGTTACAGTGTAACAGTATTAAGAACTAAACAGTGATGGCAGATTTCATAGATAGCTGACTATCTTTGTTATTGTCCCACATGTGGGAGTGGACACACTGTGCCACAGACTGGGCTTACCCTGGCGGTGCATAACTATGTGCCTACCGGGTTTCGGGTTTACACCAGATGGTGAGTTTGAGCTTAGCTGCTGGCATCACTCCACGACAGTCCCTAGATTGCAGCAGCTGACACCAACGGTCAGAGATGAAGGTACGAACATGATGGACTAGATCAGAATCACAAACTGGGAGGATACAGATATTGGTTGAGACTGGATGGCTGGTTCTAACAGCATGGCTGTAATGGGATGCTGGCTAGCAGGGAGGACATGGGTTCAGGCTGACAGGACATGTTTGGGTTGAGGAAAGCAGGACAGGTTCGGGTTCAGATAGTCAGACAGGCAGAACAGATATGGGATCAGGCTGGCAGGTTACAGGTTCTAGGACCTGACAGCTAACTAGCAGACACAGGGCTAAATAGAAACCATGTTATGCATTTCTCTAAGGACCCCTTCACATGTCACTGATTATGGTACATATGTTGCATTTTTTTTATATGTACCAGAATCACAGACATATGCAGACACATTAAAATCAATGGTTCTGCTCACACATCAGTGACTTTTCACTGATGTTCGTAGAACTCATTCTCATCTTCTCATCTCACCGTTAATATGGCTAATATGACAATTGTTATATCTTACTGTTCCTAATTATGGCAAAATGTTTGATTAGCATCAGATGGGAGAGATCAAATGAATAGGACAATTTCACACATCCATGTAGAAAAATAAGGTGGCTTTGGGGGCACTCAGCAGGTTGCTTGATGCTATGGTAATGAATTAGTGCCACAAAATTTTCCACAGGTGGGTATGAGTTGATACACATATATTGGTGATACATCAATTTAACTAGTTCAGCCCCGAGGCAATTTTTCATTTTTCGTTCTATTCTCCTCGCCTTTCACAAACTATAACTTTTTCATTGTTTCATTAATATTGCCATATGAGGTCTTGTTTTTTGTGGAATGAGTTCTACTTTTGAATGACACCATTAATTCTGCCACATATTGTACTAAAATACTAAAACAAAATTCCAAGTGTGGTGAAATTGCAAAAAAAGTTCAATTGCATGATTGTTTTTTGTTTGTTTGTTTTTTTTTTTATTTACAATGTTCACAATATGGTAAAACTGAGCAGGCACTATGATTTTCCAGATCAGTACAATTTTGTAGATACCAAATATATAGTTTTACTTTGATCTAAGTGTGAACAAAAATTCTGAATTTAAAAAAAATTGCGCTTTTGGTGCCATATTCCGAAACCCATAGCATTCTCATTTTTCGGGATCTTGGGGTGTGTGATGGCTTATTTTTTGCTCCTTGAGCTGATGTTTTTAAACATACTATAATTGGGTAGATGCGATGTTTTATTCACCTGTTTTTGGATTATATTGCAATGTTGCGGTGACCAAAAAATTGTAATCCTGCCAATTTGATTATTTTTTTCCCTCGCTAAGCCATGTACTGATCAGATTAATTTATTTTATATTTTGATAGATTGAGCACTTCTGAACATGGTGTTACCAAATATGTGTTTGTTTTTTAATTATTGTTTAATTTTCAAAGGGTTTAAAGGGGGTGATTTGAACTACTAGGTTTTGTTTTACTTTTTCTTATTTTTAAAAACCTTTTTTTCACTTTTTATTGATTTTATTAGTCCCTTTGAAGCCTACACCTTCTGATTGTTTCTGCTGTTCAGAGGGATACTTCTGTGCCACTCTCCCAAATTGACAGTAAAAATCTAATTGGTTAAACAGCAGTGATCTGAGCAACTATGGTCACTGCTGTTTGGCCGGTGTCACACTTGAGCATATCTCGCGTAAGTCTCGTTTCGCATGACCCAACGTGGCCGCACATTCTCCTGACAAGTGCGGGTCAGCTGAATGCATTTCTATGCATCTGAGATGCTCCTGTCTGGAGAGCATCAGGCCGTGCCGGGTCATGCGATGTGAGACTTGCACAAGATATGCGCAAGTGTGACTTTGGCCTTAAGGCCCCGTCACACACAGAGATAAATCTTTGGCAGATCTATGGTTGCAGTGAAATCATGGACATATTGTTCCATTTGTACACAGCCACAAACCTGGCACTGATTGTCCACAATTTCACTGCAACCACAGATCTGCCGCAGATTTATCTCTGTGTGTGACAGGGCCTTTAGAGACACACTGTGATTGTATTATACAACTGGTATCTGCCATGTATATTGCTGGCTTACCACACCTGGACCCCAGAATGGAAATGCAGGTATGCCTAGTGTGTTAAATAGTTAAATATCATGCAAGATTTACTTCCCTTATGCTGAATAAAAAATCATAAATAACACTACAGCAGGAGAAAGTAAAGATTGTTATCACAGCAAGGACAACATCTGCAAGGAGTTGATATGGTCTCCATGTTTTTGGGTTGGTTTTCTCCAGATTCTCCAGTTTCCTGCCCAACTCTAAAGACATACTGATAGGGAGTGTAGATTGTGAGCTCCAATGGGGACAATGATAATAACATCTGTAAAGCGCTGTGAAGTTAATAGTGCTATATAAGTGAGTAAAATAAATGTGTAATGTTAAGGACATAAGAGGTTGGGGAATGGCAAGTAAACTAGGAGAAGAGATGTTAGAATAATCTATCAGGACATGTAGCTAGAGATGATCAAACCTTTTGAAACTCGAATTCATTGGGTTCAATATAATTTTCCCAAAAATTCAATTTACTGAGAAATTTTCAATGAATTGCAGGTGGACCAATTGATCTGAAATTCTTTGGCTAAAGAGTGCTTTACACGCTGCAACTTCGCTAGCGATCTCGTTAGCGATGTGACACACCAGATTGCAGATGCGATCTGCCGAGATCGCACATGTGACTGGCGCTACAAAACAGACCTATGTGCGATCTCGGCAGATCGCATCTGCGATCTAGGGTGTCACATCGCTAATGAGATCGCTAGTGATGTTGCAGCGTGTAAAGCACCCTTAAGACTTCCATTTCCTGGTAGTGAATGTTTCCTTTTTTTCTGTTTAATGGAACTGAATAATTTGGGAGTGAGATAAATTATGAAGCTCAATATCGACATGTGTTGTGTCCCCTTTTCCTGTTCATTGGAATCATTAGGTAAAATTTGAATTTGCTGAGTGATCTGATCAGCAATTTCTAATGCTCAGCAAGGAATAAGAGATTTCAGTAGCAGAGAACACAAGACCAGAGACATAAAGAGAAATTCTACCTTAGCAGAGAACACTAGACCGGTGAGAATAGAGTGTTCAGTCACAGGGAACACGATACTGGGGAGAGAGTTTAGCAGCAGGGAACACAAAATCGGGAAGCAAGAGCTCAGTAGCAGGAAATGAGAGAGAGAAAGATTCTATAGAGCTGAAAGGTATTTTGGAGAAGTTAGTCAAGTCTCTCCCTGACTAATACAACCATACCATGTGTTAAATGGTGACTGCCAGTTTTGAGTAATTTGGTTCTAATTGATTTGACGGTTTTCAAGTTCAGCCATGGATTTAAAAAAATGTGATTGTCATGGTGAATGGAGAGAGCACAGGAGAGATTGGCTACTCAACTGGCCCTCAGGCTAGATATTCCCGTCTATTCGTTATCTCAGAGTTAGCTCTGAAGGTGAGGATAGCTGAGTCACCACCCTGGTGCCGCTCCTGACCAGTCCTGATCTTAAAGCCCCTCCCCCAACCCCAGGGGAGGGCCCAGACAGGAGTGTCATACTTCAATCAGAAATAGACAAACAGGGGAAACCAAAACTATATCTCACAGCATGCTCACACAGAGGCATTAGACAATAAGGACATAGGAGGAAAATAAGAGCAGGGAGGAAATAAGACAACAGGCTTCTCCACAACAACACTAAGCACAAAGCAACTCAATTACCAGCAGGACTGGATCCAGCACACACACCAATACAGCATAAGACTATAGTCAGTCTTTGAAGACAGATTTCTCTATCTTAAAAAGGAATAACTGTGATAGGTTTCCAACAACATGTGATACCAGAGGTGACTAACAGAGATTAACTCTTGCTAGCCTGACCATTACTGAGCACAGAGCTGGTCGACACCTGAGCCTGTCTGTGAAACTCAGAAACACCAGAAAAACTGTAGTGTTGAGTGTCAACATCTGTAATGTGAACATTGTCTAATGCCACCGTGACATTCGGCAAGTTTTTAGCAAAACTCTGTGAGAAATAATTATGCCTCAAATCGACTTGATCATCTTTACACACATCTTTGCAGGTCACTATTACCAACACTGCGTATTATTGGTCACAAACAAAAATGTTCTTGTGTGCACCATATAGAAGAGCATTTCTTAGTTGCAGTTGCAAAATACATGATGAATTGTAAGTTATAGAAGAAGAAACCTAAAAAAATCACAATTTACTGTTTGATATAAAGATTATGCCAAATGTATGAAATATTATTCTGGGCAATACTTTTTATTATTGTGCATTTCTGGCCCTTTTATTTTGGTATTGTGGTGCAGTGATATTGGTCAGGTACACCTTTCAGATAATGAGTCCACATGCAATGATCTGGGAGTAATTCATTCTGCAAACATAACTGTCAAGGTCACATATAAATGAGATTTGGGGGTTTTCAGGCCTTCAGATAAAATTATAATCAGCCATTGTCAATATTAATGAAACCAATTCTATTGAGCTGTCTCAGGAAGGATGATAGGAACAGAAGAGATTTACCATGCATATCTTACAATAAGACAATTTCACTTGCAGTATTTCAATTTTTACATGGTATAAACATAGTTTTAATAATGTTATAATGCCCAGAACCTAATATGATACCTGATATTAGACTATAGGCATTTTTATTAATGATTTTTATTAAATAATTTCTTAAAAAAAAACGACGTTATCAATGAATTCTTAATGTCGATCAACAAACAATATTAACAATACTATAAACAAGATCTTTAACCAGTTTTACCAAGTTAAGCTGACCATATCATGGAATAGTGGCTGCATAGCTGAGAAAAAATCAAACATTTTATGTTTTGATTACTCATTTCTGTTGTGGAGATACTACCTAGTAAAATTTATATTCTAATTTTCAATAGGATTAGGAAGGCATTTTCAGAAATGTCTGGGGACGTTTAATTATTCAGGTGCATAATACCTTCTGCTTTTGATTGATCAACATCAAAGTAAACACCCCCAAAGTTGAATGCAAAATTTAAAAAAAAAATGCCCCCAAAGAATGTTCGACCTGACCTTATCTGAGATGTAATGACACATCCTTGATCTCCTAACTGATCTTGCACATGACACCTACTGTGATTACTACTGGAGGATGGAATTAGAGCATAGTTGAGTATCATTACAAACACTTTTTGCAGCTCTCATTTCATGGCATTGTCAGTGAGGGAGAGGGGAGTAGAGCAGAGCTGACAGTCCTGTAAGAAGAGAGTAACAAGAGGTGTCTGTAATGATACACCACTCTGCTTTATTTCCATGTTCCCATACTTACTGCCTAGAGATGAGAGCCGCAGATTAAGAGGTGTTTGTAGTTACACACAGCACTGCTCTAAGGGTACCTTCACACTTTAGCGACGCTCCAGCGATCCCACCAGAGATCTGACCTGGTCAGGATCACTGGTGCATCGCTACATGGTCGCTGGTGAGCTGTCAATCAGGCAGATCTGACCAGTGACCAGCCCCCAGCCAGCAGCGACGCGTGTAAGCGATGCTGCGCTTGGTAACTAAGGTAACTATCGGGTAACCAAGCAAAGCACTTCGCTTGGTTACCCAATATTTACCTTGGTTACCAGCGCACACCGCTTAGCGCTGGCTCCCTGCACTTCTAGCCAGAGTACACATCGGGTTAATAAGAAAACCGCTTTGCTTATTTACCCGATGTGTACTCTGGCTACGTGTGCAGGGAGCCAGCACTGGCAGCCTGAGAGCGGCGGACGCTAGTAACCAAGGTAAATATTGGGTAACCAAGCAAAGGGCTTCACTTGTCACACACAGCGAGATCGCTAATGGCCACCATTATTCACATTGTAGACTTCTTCAGTCAGTTAAGGCTCATATGACATTGGGTGCGGACATATTTTTTGAAAGGGATTGGATACAGTACTAGGAGATTTAGAGTGTTCTACACATATTTTCAGGGCAAATTAATTTTTCTAAAAAATTAATCAAACTCACAATTTTGGATTTCCAAAGATTTGCTCATCTACAATGTTTACCAAAGCTGAATCATATAATTACTGGTTATCATACAATAGTATAACAAAAACTGCAATTTCTCTTTGTTTTCAATTATGTACATGACGGAAAACTTTGTAGTCAATGGACTAAAGCTGGGTTTACACACTGCAACATCGCAAACGACATCGCTGTAACGTCACCGGTTTTGTGACGCAATAGCGATGTTGTTTGCGATGTTGCAGTGTGTGAATCCTATCAGCGACCTGGCCCCTGCTGTGAAGTTGCTGGAAGTTGCTGATCACTACAAGTCGTTCAGGACCATTCCTAGGTCCTTTGTTTCCCGCTGTGCAGCATGAAGTTCCAGTGTGTGAATCCTTTTTAGCGACTTTGTTAGCAACTTCCCTTTCAAAAGGCTGCTTATCAACGTCCCCAACAACCAGCCAGGTCGCTCTGCAGGTCCGGATCGCTGGTAAGTTGTTGGCCAGGTTTGCCGGGTTGAACGCTCACCAGAGACTTAGCAGCGACTTATGGAGATCGCTATTGCGTCACCAAACCGGTGACGTTACAGCGATGTCCTTTGCGATGTTGCAGCGTGTAA
Source organism: Anomaloglossus baeobatrachus (assembly GCF_048569485.1). Lineage (NCBI taxonomy): Eukaryota > Metazoa > Chordata > Amphibia > Anura > Aromobatidae > Anomaloglossus > Anomaloglossus baeobatrachus. The sequence goes on along the minus strand of NC_134353.1, from coordinate 681,536,432 downwards.
ACCCAGCTTAAGAGGAAGGAAGAAGGAATTTTTTTAATAGATGTGTAAAGATAGGATTGCAAAGAATAATATTGATGCAATTGCCATTGTGAAAAAATTGTATTCTAGAAGAAATAAGTAACTAACATAATGATTGACAGAGAGCAAAGTTGTTAGTGTAACTATTAGACAGAAAGATCAACCTGGCTGCTGCATTCATGATGGATTGTTTAAGAAATGATGGCAGAGCAGACAGCTATCACTCCTGACTCCCGCATTAACATGCATGTTCTCCATTACCAGGAGACTCACAGATAATGTTAATAAGGTTGGCTTGGTTTTCACTGTGCAATATAAAATACTTAAAGGAGAAGATAAAAAAAGTGAAATAGAAGAGTAAGGAATAATACCAATTATTTAAAGCAGGAAAATAAAGCCGGACAATAAGGTATGCATAAGCAACACGTGATGTTTGCCCACAAAATGCATGCTAGCGAAGTATTTTTTCCTTGTCCACTTCAAAATTAGCAACAAAATCTTTATGTTTTATATGCAGATTTGGCACAGATTTTAATGATTTGTAAAGTATTTCACCTCCTGCATTAGAACGGGTGGGATAATTTTAAAATATAGGCCTGTATAATTTGTAATGTTCAATTTAGTAACTAAACATAAGACATCAGAATAAAAAGTCTACAAGTGTCCTTCTGCAAGAATAGAATCAAAGACAGTAGTAGGTCTAATGGATCTAACTTGTAGACATCCAACTTGCAGACTTCTGAACCAATGAATCAAGTACAGTATATTGGCATGACTCTTCCACCTGAAGCAATATTGTAGACTCACTAGAGTTCTGAGCTTTCTGGCATCATAAAGTTACAAATTTTGTTTTAGGCTAGTTTTGGCAAAAAGTTATGCTTTTTGTTATTTTAGCATATATGCAAATGGAATAGTTTTCAAGCAGATTTCACCTGGCTTGTAACTCATGTGAAATAGTGCTCAATAAAGGTGAAAAATACATAACATATTACATATACAGCAATATCAAGATGACTTGCTGAGCTGTGGTCAGTCTTCTTTAGCTTTTTTTTACCACTTCATGTTTCAAAAGCTGTAAAATTGCTAAAAGAAGCTTCACAGGTACTGTGTTCTTATCTTTGTAGGCCTCATTCCATTTTCGGTAACTAGTAGAATGATGTACTTTACGAAAAAGCTCCATCATGGTTTTATCTATCCACAAAATGCTGTCCCAGAAGCATTTTGGCTTGCTCTCGTATATTTTAGAAAACGGAAGACTAGCCTTTTTTGTCTTTGTGTCAGAAGTAAGGTCGTCCTGGGTCAACTACCATAGTGTTTACTTTAATTGAAATGTGGACAGATTGTTCAGGATGACACTGATACAACCTGAACCTGCAGGACAGCTTGAATTTCTTTGGAACTTGATTGGGGCTGCTTATGTTGTGGACAAAAGAATATCAAAATCTCTGGGGATGGACTTGTAACCTTGAGATTGTTGATTCTTTTTAATAATTTTGAGTTTCAAGTCCTCAGACAGTTTTTTTCTCCTCTTTCTGTTCTCCTTGCTTAGTGTGGCACACACAGACACACAGCACAAAGATTCAGTCAATTTCTCCCCTTTTTATATGGTTTCAGGTGTGATTTTCATATTGCCTACAAATGTTACTGGCCACAGGTGAGTTTGAATAAGCATTACTTCCTTGAAGCAAAGTTGTTTACCCACAATTTTGAAAAGGTGCCAATAATTTTGTACTGCCCATATTGGGGGTTTTGTGTGAAATTATGTCTAATTTGGTCTATTTTGTCTGTTTTTTTGTGTTGCTCTAATACACACAAAGTAAGTAAACATGTGTATGACAAAAAAATGTTTAGTTCCAATAATTCTCTGGAAGAAATACTTATCTTTTTGGAACAATTTTATGGGTGCTACTTTCGGCAATGACTGTACTCTGGTACTCTGATAAGAATGTTAAACTATGAAGCCAATGTTCCTTTTGGTCAATTTTTGCTTAGCCACAAAAGATTGTCATTACTAAAACAGTATGGGGAAGAGGAAAGTAAAATATCCCTTCTTACCCATAGGATCTTACTCTCTATAGGAGAGAGTATCCCTCTGACCACAAGAACTTACACACTACAGAAGAATATAAGGACCGCACTGATCATAACAGCAGACACTCTACCAGAGATAGAAGATCCCGTTGATCATAAGAGATTACACTTTACAGAAGAGGCAGAAATAACTTCTTTGACTATAAAAATTAAACTATACTGGAGAAAGAAGAACCTGCTTACCTTTAGAGTGTACACAATTCAAGAGAGAGAGAGAGAGGACCTTGATTACCATAAGAGCTTACACGCTACAAAAAAAAGAAAGAATACTCCACTGACTATAACAGATTACACCCTACAGAAGAGAGAGAGGACCCCGCTGATTATAAGAGCTTACACTGTACAGGAGAGAGAGGACCCCGGTGACTATAAGAGCTTACACTGTACAGGAGAGAAAGGAGTCTGATGACCATAAGATTTTATACTCTACATACGAGGGAAAGAAGACTCCCCTGACCATAAAATATTACACTCTACAGAAGAGAGAGAGGGCCACAGCTGACCATAAAAGCATACATTCTCTATGACAGAGAACACCACTGACCAAAACAGCTTACTCTATACAGGAGAAAGCGGATTCTGATGACCATAAGTTTTTACACTCTACATAAGAGGGAAAGAGGACTCTACTGACCATTAAAGATTACACTCTACAGAACAGAGAGAAGACCCCAGCTTACCCTAAGAGCATACATTCTATATGACAGAGAAGACCGTGCTGACTATACAAGATTACACTGTACAGAAGAGCAAAAGAGGACTCCACTGAACATAAAAGAATACACTCTACAGAAGAGGGAGGGGACCCAGATGAATATAAAATTTTACACTATAAAGCAGAGAGAGGAGACTCCCACTGACCATACAAGCTTACACTATACAGAAAAGAGAGATAGAGAGGACCCTGCAACCATAAAAGCGTATCCTCTACAGGAGAGAAAGAGGACCCCAATCACCATAAGATCTTACACACAACAGAAGAGAGAGACTTACTCAGTGACTCATAAGATGAAAAATGGATCTGCTGTAAATGGCTCTACTGAAATTGTGCTCCAATGGCAACTGTTAATCTGACCCAACTGCTAACTGCTCACCCAGGAACTGATCACAACTGTAAAAGGTATGGTAAGCCATGTAAAAAGACATTAACACACGTTTTAATGTTTCAGCAGTATGGAAAATGGTGGCTGGCATGTTTTCTTCTTCTTTGCACAATACATATTAATTCCTAATGTTTTCAAATTAGTGTGAATTTGAGAATTTCAGGAATTTCTGCAGGAACTCTATCCTCTTTAGGTCAATCCACTCATCTCTATGTGACATCAATAATTAGATACAGAAAAGTAGTTATGCTCAAATACAGTATTAGATTAAAAAATGCTTGAAACTGTACAAATTTAAATTCAAGTCACATGCCTTTTGTCCTTCTAAATGTCTTTTTTATTTTGTTACCTTTTTCCATGATCGTTTACATGTTTTATGAACATCATAAAGGTAAGTTCTTACACATGAACACACATTTATGTGCCACAATGAAGAGCTTATATTAATGGCTGACTTCTATTACTGCATTTCCTAATAATATACACTGCAATAATGTACCGTATTTTTCATTTAATAAGATGCACCGGATTATAAGACGCACCCCAAATTCAGAGCAAAAAAAGGTAAAACCAGTGGTGTCTTACCAGAGAGGGTAGTAATGGTGATGGAGGAGTCACAGGAGGCAGGGTCGATGGGTGTCCCAGAAATTGTAGGCTGTACTGATGCAGCAATGGAGGCTGGGGCTGCAGCAGAGGCTTGTGCTGCAGTAGAGGCTTGTGCTGCAGCAGAGACTGGTGCTGTGGCAGAGGCTGGTGCTGCAGTGGAGGCTGGGGCTGCGGTGGAGGCTCAGGCTGTGGTGGAAGCTCAGTCTGCTGTGCAGCTGTTGTGGTGGTGACAGCACGCAGTGAGGGTTTCAATGAACTGGTGCCCGAAGTCAGTGCAGATTGAGCTCTAGGCTCAATGGCAAGCTGAGATCTCATATGAGCAAGTGCCATATCTGAGGTGCCATTTTCCTGAAGTCAACTGGAGGGAGATCAATGGACCAGAGGCAACGCCTGTACAGATGAGAGCTTGAGCCGAGAGCTCCATCTGTGCACGATCAGACTCTGGGCAGCATTATTTGAAGTTCTCGCAACCCGACCCGCAGCGTCAGTCCAGCCACCAGAGACCCCGCACAGCATCCAGAGACCCTGCGCAAATACCGCACAGCTGCTGCAGCCTCCGGAGACCTCGCATAGCCGCTGCAAACACCCCACAGACGCCCCAGCAGCAGCCACCAGAGACTCTGCACAGTGGCTGCAAACAACGCACAGCCGCTGCAGCCTCTGGAGACCCCGCATAGCCGCTGCAAACACCCCATAGCCGCCCCAGCAGCAGCCACCGGAGACTCCGCACAGTGGCTGCAAACAATGCACAGCCGCTGCAGCCCCTGAATAACAACCGCAGCCCCTTCACAGCGCCTTTGCATTCACCTAGTCTTTTATGACCCCTCTCCACCACCCCGGTAAGCTACATTCAGATTATAAGACACACCCCTCATTTTCCTTCAAATTTTTTGGGGAAAAGTGCGTCTTATAATCTGAAAAATACGGTATGTTGATTTTAAGTGAACTAGAGTTTTCATTATTTTTGTATATTGTGCAAAGGTATAGGTGTCAAAGGTGGAGAAAAAAAGTGAATAACTGAAGTTGCACTTATTATGAAAGAATAAAATTCTATCGGTATCTGTATGTTATTAGAGATGTTTACATACTGAAGTCTAGTATAAAAGCACTTGTGACTTCTTTTGCTGGTTTTCTAGTCATGGGGAGAAAAAGAATACTTTATGTATCAGGCAATGACCACTAGAAACACATTAAAGTGTTCAATCTTGTTGAGTGTACTCGTAGCTCTTGAATATTCTAATTACACTTCTATATACCGATAGCTATAACTATTGATGTCCTACCAGCTCAAGAGCATTTCAGCCTATTTATAAGCCAGAGTATTGATAAAGCCTCACTGGCAGACCATTTCAGCAACTCATAGAGAAAACAATTCTCTTGATTTATATTTAAACTTATCTTTAATCAATTTCAATCCATGACCTTTGGATCAACTTTCAAAGTCCAGCACAAATAAGATGACCTGAATCTAATTACACAATCCTTCAACCATAATGCATTTTTGATGTATGTACTGTTAAATTCAAGTCCAAGTAGATCTACATGTTTTCTTGTTTTTATATAGGGAAAAATAAACACACATATAGTAATGTGAAAATGTTTTAGGCAGGTGTGGCAAAAATACTGCAAAGTAAGAATGCTTTAAAAAAATAGAATTGTTAATAGTATATTTTTTTATCAATTAACAAAATGTAAAGTGAATTATCAAAAGACAGATCTAATATAAATCAATGTTTGATCTGATTGCCCATAACCTTCAAAACAGCATCAATTCTAGGTAAACTTGCACAAAGTCAGAGAATTTGTAGGATTATAGTCAAATCTCAAAGTAACCAATTATACCAAACAGGTGACATTGGTCATCATTTTCATATTTAGGTTGAAACATATTTATTAATTCACACTTAAACAGCTGTGTACGAGGCTTAAAACTGGGGGAAGATCAGCAAAATTGAATAAATTTGAGGTTGAGGAAGACAGTTCTACATCACAAAACATACAACATTTTAAGATAAGCAAAGCGATAAGATATGTTAGATATAATGGATCAACAAGATCTCTCCCAGGATTTCAAAATAGATTGACTGTTCATGATCTCGTGACGAATCACCAGAAAATTAGCAAAGTTGAGGACCGTTAAAGCAGTGGGTTGCCAATGAAATTTAGTGCATAAGATGAAAGATAAATTCTGCTTATGTCCCTTAAAAAAAAATCAGAAAATACCATCAACTGGCAGAACTGGCAGCAAACAGATCTACGGTTTGCATTTTTATGATAAATCTTAAAGAAAAATGCTCAGCTTCCCCATTGACTTGCACGAGATTCATTATTCGTGATGAATACTGGAATAATACTCTGTATTCTGATAGCATAATCTGATCTGATCTAATCTTTATCTTTATACCCTTCGTAAGAATTGCTTTTTATTGTCTAACTTATTACAAAAAACTATTTTAAAACTTCGATGGTGATATTCTAAATATCGGGTGACTTTTGATTGAACCATTGCTTTCCCCAGACTAGTCAACCTGCTAATCATGTTATTATGTCCCTGTAAGGCTATGTGCGCATACTGCAATTTTTTGCGATGTTTTTTCGCGTTTTTGGGTGTGTTTTTGGTCAAAAAATGGCATGACTTTGCTTCCCCAGCAAAGTCTATGAGTTTTCATTTTTGCAGAGCCAGCTAAAACAACTATCTAAGCCCTATTTCATCGCTGTCTCATTGTGCGTGCACAGAGTGCCGATTAAGTTAGGGTGCATATACCTAGCTAAGGCCGGCCGCACATCAATGGTATTATGCCACAGGGCCGGATCCAGCACAAATGCGCTTCAGTTCAATTCACCTCCAATGGCGTCGCGGTGAGATGCGGTCACATGCGGCCGCATGTGTCATACGGAGGCAGAGAGTTGGCAATGATGGCACTAAAATCATGTTATAAAGTTTTTTTGTCATATGCAGTAATCAATGAGACAATTAATAGGGCTTTTTAAAAAGTGAACAAAGATACCATTACATATAAGATTGTGGTTTGGGGATGGTGGGGAAACTGTGAGGTTCCCTTTAATAATCTTTTTAGTATCATAAACATTCTATGAAAGGGAACTCAATGTCATTATTACTCCTGTCATTTAGGAGCTGCCTTCACACTCTGACCTCACGAGGCCATATTGCTTTGTATCAGGAGGGAGTGCAGAACATCATACTTGTTCAGTATTTTTATTGTAATGGTAATGCTGTCTACTTTCGTACATTTTGTGCAATTTTAAAAATACAATTTCTGAAAGTGCAGCTATAAAAATATTGAAAGACATCTCAATTTAGCAGGTTAGACACCAGAGTAAAAAAGACAAAAAATCTCCTTCTTCAAAAATATCAATAACAATACTTAGTCTAAAGTGGGCTTTACACGCTGCCCCCATTGTACGGCCGATATGTGGTGATCACTGCCGTAGCGAACATTATCGCTACGGCAGCATCAGACGCAAATACCTGCCTAGCAACGTCGCTGTGACCGGCGAACCGCCTCCTTTCTAAGGGGCCGGTTCCTTCGGCATCACAGCTGCGTCACTGAACAGCCGCCCAATCAATGCAGAGGGGCGGAGATGAGTGGGACGAACATCCCACCCACCTCCTTCCTTCCTCATTGCTGGCGGGACGCAGGTAAGGTGAAGTTCCTCGTTCCTGCGGTGTCACACATAGCGATGTGTGCTGCTGCTGCAGGAGCGACAAACTACATCGCTACTGCAGCAGCAACGATAATTGGGAATAGCGGGGCATGTCACTGATGAGCGATTTTGAACGTTTTTGCGACAATTCAAAATCGCTCATAGGTGTCACACACAACGACATCACTAACGTGGCCAGAAGTGTGCCACAAATTCCGTGACCCCAACGAGATCGCTTTAGCGATATCGTAGCGTGTAAAGCCACTCTAAGGGGCACTTTGCACACTGCGACATCGCAGGTGCGATGTCGGTGGGGTCAAATTGAAAATGACGCACTTCCGGCATCGCATGCGACATCGCAGTGTGTAAAGGCTGGATGATACGATTAACGAGCGCAAAAGCGTCGTAATCATATCATCAGTACAGCGTCGGCGTAATCCATAATTACGCTGACGCAATGGTCCGATGTTGTTCCTCGCTCCTGCGGCAGCACACATCGCTGTGTGTGAAGTCGCAGGAGCGAGGAACGTCTCCTACCGGCCTCACTGCGGCTTCCGTAGGATATGCGGAAGGAAGGAGGTGGGCAAGATGTTTACATCCTGCTCATCTCCGCCCCTCCGCTCTGATTGGCCGCCTGCCATGTGACGTCGCAGTGACGCCGCACGACCCGCCCCCTTAACAAGGAGGCGGGTCGCCGGCCACAGGGACGTCGCACGGCAGGTGAGTGTGTGTGTGAAGCTGGCGTAGCGATAACTTTCGCTACGCCAGCTATCACCACATATCGCTGCTGCGACGGGGGCGGGCACTATCGCACTCGGCATCGCAGCATCGGCCTGCGATGTCGTAGTGTGCAAAGCCCGCCTAAGTCTCCATCTATTAAACAATGTACTGGTGTTAATTTTTTATGTATCTTAATATTATGTTATTATTGCAAACACTTTTGCTGTATATCTAGAGTGATTGAATGTTGCTCAGTATACATATTCCTGAAAAGCATGACACGGTGAGTTGACAAAAAAATTACACCTACATTAAATACACTGAGATTTTCATGGCTTTTAGATAATGGTATTTCGTTATTTGTTATTGTACAGGGAGCAGATGATTATATTACATGTGATAATGCAGTTGGCAAGCTACTTTTAAACATTGGAGTCTGGAATAAAGAATAAATCTTTTTTAATTGGTGCTTTCAAAATCCACTATCTGCTGCCACATAATTATTTGAAGAAATTGCTTTCCATCTTTTTGGCACAACATTTTTTACTGTAGGGAAATTATTTTATTAGGATCTTTAAATCACTGTTACAACCATGTAAGAAAGATATTAATTTTCCTAGTACTACATTTCTTAGGTATATATAAATATACAGATGTACAAATGATTAGGCAAGGAATCTGTAAGATAGATGCCGGCATTCTCAATGGGAGTAGGAATTATGTATATTTAATTTATCCAGTAGGATTCCATTACTCTGGTACTCCTTAGTCCAAAAATCCAGATGGTTTTAAATACATGAATAATGTGTCTAGTATACATTTCAAATCAGAAGCATTTATAACTTTCACCTCATTCTACCCTCATAACATCTGCTGGTTTCTTTATTCCCTGTTCTCTATGACCCTATAATGTAAATGTATTTAATTTTTAAGTGAATTAAAACTGTACACATCACATACCACTAGTTGCATCAACTGATTATAAGTAATACTGTATCTCACAATTGCAGCTGCAAATGTGAGCTATAACACCATTTAAAAGGGTTAACATAACTAGGGATGAGAGGGAGGACCCGTGGATGCTCGGATTAGCTGGGATCAGCTGGACTTTAGTCCAAAGTTTGGTCTGGGTACCCAGACTTTACCTGGACTAGAACCCGGAGTAGAACCCAATATAACTTAATTGGGACACTAACTTAAGTGCACAGGACACTTATACATAATATGTTTCCCCAAAGAGAACACAGCAGTCAGACTGCTATACTCACACACTGTTTAACTAAAATGCAAATTCAGTGCTTCTTTTGAGTCCACCTACTGTGCTGGCATCTGTGATTGGTAGCAGGCAGTGTGATGTGTTCCTCCTCACACTGGCTGTCTGCTGTCCTAACCTGAGCATGGCAGCTGCAAGTGTAGTGTAAAAAAAAATAATAATAAATTAAAAAAATGACTTGGGGTCCCACCCTATTTTGCTATCCTGCCAAAGGTAAAGCAATAGCTGTGGGCTGGTAACTAGAGTTGAGCGCGGTTCGTGGTTCGTGGTTCTCCAGTTCGCGGCTCGAGTGATTTTGGGGCATGTTCTAGATCGAACTAGAACTCGAGCTTTTTGCAAAAGCTCGATAGTTCTAGAAACGTTCGAGAACGGTTCTAGCAGCCAAAAAACAGCTAAATCCTAGCTTGGTTTCTGCTGTAATAGTGTAAGTCACTCTGTGAATCAAACTATTATCACATTTCAGTGTATAGTGTGCGTGAACAGCGCCTTCAGATCACTGCTGTTTCTATAATGGCGATCGCCATTTTTTTTTTTTTTTTTCTTGTCTTCCTTCCCTAAGCGCGCGCGTCTTGTGGGGCGGGCCAGCATGTCAGCCAATCACAGACACACACACACCTAAGTGGACTTTGAGCCAGAGAAGCAACGGCATGTGTGATAGGATCTGCATGTCACATGTCCCTGCATTATAAAACCGGACATTTTCTTCACGAACGCCATTATCTGCCTTCTGCGTCTTTGGTGTCAGACATCAGTGTCGCAGCTCCGTCCTCCTGAGTCCTATAGCCGATACAGCTGTATGCGCTGCATACACAGCGTTAGACAGCTTAGGGAGAGCACATTCTAGCAGTCCTTTTAAGGGCTCAAAGCGGCAGGGTCAGAGAGCCATAAGTGACAGGTCCTGCAAACAGCAACAGCGTCTGTGTAGCCCAGGTCAGGGATTTCCTCCCTGCATTTCACCATTAGGAGGGAATAGAAAGGCAGGCTTCCATTCCTCTACCCAGAGCACCACAATCCTGCCACTGTACCCTCTTGTCCTCTGCACACTCCAACTCATTCTAAGTAAGCCATTATACTAGCAAACATTCAGTGTACCTAGTGGCATCCTATACGTGGCTATTGGACTTTGCTATAGTCCCACTAGTGCAAAGACATTTGCAGAGCACGTCTGCCTGCATTGCACACTACAACTTTTTTAAACTAAGCAATTTTACTAGCAAACACTCAGTGTACCTAGTGGCATCCTATACGTGGCTATTGGACTTTGCTATAGTCCCACTAGTGCCAAGACATTTGCAGAGCGCATCTGCCTGCGTTGCACACTCCAACGAATTATAACTAAGCCATTATACTAGCACACACTCAGTGTACCTAGTGGCATCCTATACGTGGCTATTGGACTTTGCTATAGTCCCACTAGTGCAAAGACATTAGCAGAGCACATCTGCCTGCATTGCACACTCCAAGTTTTTTAAACTAAGCAATTTTACTAGCAAACACTCAGTGTACCTAGTGGCATCCTATACGTGGCTATTGGACTTTGCTATAGTCCCACTAGTGCAAAGACATTTGCAGAGCACGTCTGCCTGCATTGCACACTACAACTTTTTTAAACTAAGCAATTTTACTAGCAAACACTCAGTGTACCTAGTGGCATCCTATACGTGGCTATTGGACTTTGCTATAGTCCCACTAGTGCCAAGACATTTGCAGAGCGCATCTGCCTGCGTTGCACACTCCAACTAATTATAACTAAGCCATTATACTTGCACACACTAAGTGTTTTTTAGTGGCATCCTATACGTGGCTATTGGACTTTGCTATAGTCCTACTAGTGCCAAGACATTTGCAGAGCGCATCTGCCTGCGTTGCACACTCCAACTAATTATAACTAAGCCATTATACTAGCACACACTCAGTGAACCTAGTGGCATCCTATACGTGGCTATTGGACTTTGCTATAGTCCCACTAGTGCCAAGACATTTGCAGCACGTCTGCCTGCGTTGCACACTCCAACTAATTATAACTAAGCCATTATACTAGCACACACTCAGTGTACCTAGTGGCATCCTATACGTGGCTATTGGACTTTGCTATAGTCCCACTAGTGCCAAGACATTTGCAGAGCGCATCTGCCTGCGTTGCACACTCCAACTAATTATAACTAAGCCATTATACTTGCACACACTAAGTGTTTTTTAGTGGCATCCTATACGTGGCTATTGGACTTTGCTATAGTCCTACTAGTGCCAAGACATTTGCAGAGCGCATCTGCCTGCGTTGCACACTTCAACTAATTATAACTAAGCCATTATACTAGCACACACTCAGTGAACCTAGTGGCATCCTATACGTGGCTATTGGACTTTGCTATAGTCCCACTAGTGCCAAGACATTTGCAGCACGTCTGCCTGCGTTGCACACTCCAACTAATTATAACTAAGCAATTATACTAGCACACACTCAGTGTACCTAGTGGCATCCTATACGTGGCTATTGGACTTTGCTATAGTCCCACTAGTGCCAAGACATTTGCAGCACGTCTGCCTGCGTTGCACACTCCAACTAATTATAACTAAGCCATTATACTAGCACACACTCAGTGTACATAGTGGCATCCTATACGTGGCTATTGGACTTTGCTATAGTCCCACTAGTGCCAAGACATTTGCAGCACGTCTGCCTGCGTTGCACACTCCAACTAATTATAACTAAGCCATTATACTAGCACACACTCAGTGTACCTAGTGGCATCCTATACGTGGCTATTGGACTTTGCTATAGTCCCACTAGTGCAAAGACATTTGCAGCACGTCTGCCTGCGTTGCACACTCCAACTAATTATAACTAAGCCATTATACTAGCACACACTCAGTGTACCTAGTGGCATCCTATACGTGGCTATTGGACTTTGCTATAGTCCCACTAGTGCCAAGACATTTGCAGCACGTCTGCCTGCGTTGCACACTCCAACTAATTATAACTAAGCCATTATACTAGCACACACTCAGTGTACCTAGTGGCATCCTATACGTGGCTTTTGGACTTTGCTATAGTCCCACTAGTGCCAAGACATTTGCAGCACGTCTGCCTGCGTTGCACACTCCAACTAATTATAACTAAGCCATTATACTAGCACACACTCAGTGTACCTAGTGGCATCCTATACGTGGCTATTGGACTTTGCTATAGTCCCACTAGTGCCAAGACATTTGCAGCACGTCTGCCTGCGTTGCACACTCCAACTAATTATAACTAAGCCATTATACTAGCACACACTCAGTGTACCTAGTGGCATCCTATACGTGGCTATTGGACTTTGCTATAGTCCCACTAGTGCCAAGACATTTGCAGCACGTCTGCCTGCGTTGCACACTCCAACTAATTATAACTAAGCCATTATACTAGCACACACTCAGTGTACCTAGTGGCATCCTATACGTGGCTATTGGACTTTGCTATAGTCCCACTAGTGCAAAGACATTTGCAGAGCACGTCTGCCTGCATTGCACACTCCAACTAATTATAACTAAGCCATTATACTAGCACACACTCAGTGTACCTAGTGGCATCCTATACGTGGCTATTGGACTTTGCTATAGTCCTACTAGTGCCAAGACATTTGCAGAGCGCATCTGCCTGCGTTGCACACTCCAACTAATTATAACTAAGCCATTATACTAGCACACACTCAGTGTACCTAGTGGCATCCTATACGTGGCTATTGGACTTTGCTATAGTCCTACTAGTGCCAAGACATTTGCAGAGCGCATCTGCCTGCGTTGCACACTCCAACTAATTATAACTAAGCCATTATACTAGCACACACTCAGTGAACCTAGTGGCATCCTATACGTGGCTATTGGACTTTGCTATAGTCCCACTAGTGCCAAGACATTTGCAGCACGTCTGCCTGCGTTGCACACTCCAACTAATTATAACTAAGCCATTATACTAGCACACACTCAGTGTACCTAGTGGCATCCTATACGTGGCTATTGGACTTTGCTATAGTCCCACTAGTGCCAAGACATTTGCAGCACGTCTGCCTGCGTTGCACACTCCAACTAATTATAACTAAGCCATTATACTAGCACACACTCAGTGTACCTAGTGGCATCCTATACGTGGCTATTGGACTTTGCTATAGTCCCACTAGTGCCAAGACATTTGCAGCACGTCTGCCTGCGTTGCACACTCCAACTAATTATAACTAAGCCATTATACTAGCACACACTCAGTGTACCTAGTGGCATCCTATACGTGGCTATTGGACTTTGCTATAGTCCCACTAGTGCAAAGACATTTGCAGAGCACGTCTGCCTGCATTGCACACTACAACTTTTTTAAACTAAGCAATTTTACTAGCAAACACTCAGTGTACCTAGTGGCATCCTATACGTGGCTATTGGACTTTGCTATAGTCCCACTTGTGCCAAGACATTTGCAGAGCGCATCTGCCTGCGTTGCACACTCCAACTAATTATAACTAAGCCATTATACTTGCACACACTAAGTGTTTTTTAGTGGCATCCTATACGTGGCTATTGGACTTTGCTATAGTCCTACTAGTGCCAAGACATTTGCAGAGCGCATCTGCCTGCGTTGCACACTCCAACTAATTATAACTAAGCCATTATACTAGCACACACTCAGTGAACCTAGTGGCATCCTATACGTGGCTATTGGACTTTGCTATAGTCCCACTAGTGCCAAGACATTTGCAGCACGTCTGCCTGCGTTGCACACTCCAACTAATTATAACTAAGCCATTATACTAGCACACACTCAGTGTACCTAGTGGCATCCTATACGTGGCTATTGGACTTTGCTATAGTCCCACTAGTGCCAAGACATTTGCAGCACGTCTGCCTGCGTTGCACACTCCAACTAATTATAACTAAGCCATTATACTAGCACACACTCAGTGTACCTAGTGGCATCCTATACGTGGCTATTGGACTTTGCTATAGTCCCACTAGTGCCAAGACATTTGCAGCACGTCTGCCTGCGTTGCACACTCCAACTAATTATAACTAAGCCATTATACTAGCACACACTCAGTGTACCTAGTGGCATCCTATACGTGGCTATTGGACTTTGCTATAGTCCCACTAGTGCCAAGACATTTGCAGCACGTCTGCCTGCGTTGCACACTCCAACTAATTATAACTAAGCCATTATACTAGCACACACTCAGTGTACCTAGTGGCATCCTATACGTGGCTATTGGACTTTGCTATAGTCCCACTAGTGCCAAGACATTTGCAGCACGTCTGCCTGCGTTGCACACTCCAACTAATTATAACTAAGCCATTATACTAGCACACACTCAGTGTACCTAGTGGCATCCTATACGTGGCTATTGGACTTTGCTATAGTCCCACTAGTGCCAAGACATTTGCAGCACGTCTGCCTGCGTTGCACACTCCAACTAATTATAACTAAGCCATTATACTAGCACACACTCAGTGTACCTAGTGGCATCCTATACGTGGCTATTGGACTTTGCTATAGTCCCACTAGTGCCAAGACATTTGCAGCACGTCTGCCTGCGTTGCACACTCCAACTAATTATAACTAAGCCATTATACTAGCACACACTCAGTGTACCTAGTGGCATCCTATACGTGGCTATTGGACTTTGCTATAGTCCCACTAGTGCAAAGACATTTGCAGAGCACGTCTGCCTGCATTGCACACTACAACTTTTTTAAACTAAGCAATTTTACTAGCAAACACTCAGTGTACCTAGTGGCATCCTATACGTGGCTATTGGACTTTGCTATAGTCCCACTAGTGCCAAGACATTTGCAGAGCGCATCTGCCTGCGTTGCACACTCCAACTAATTATAACTAAGCCATTATACTTGCACACACTAAGTGTTTTTTAGTGGCATCCTATACGTGGCTATTGGACTTGGCTATAGTCCTACTAGTGCCAAGACATTTGCAGAGCGCATCTGCCTGCGTTGCACACTCCAACTAATTATAACTAAGCCATTATACTAGCACACACTCAGTGAACCTAGTGGCATCCTATACATGGCTATTGGACTTTGCTATAGTCCCACTAGTGCCAAGACATTTGCAGCACGTCTGCCTGCGTTGCACACTCCAACTAATTATAACTAAGCCATTATACTAGCACACACTCAGTGTACCTAGTGGCATCCTATACGTGGCTATTGGACTTTGCTATAGTCCCACTAGTGCCAAGACATTTGCAGCACATCTGCCTGCGTTGCACACTCCAACTAATTATAACTAAGCCATTATACTAGCACACACTCAGTGTACCTAGTGGCATCCTATACGTGGCTATTGGACTTTGCTATAGTCCCACTAGTGCCAAGACATTTGCAGCACGTCTGCCTGCGTTGCACACTCCAACTAATTATAACTAAGCCATTATACTAGCACACACTCAGTGTACCTAGTGGCATCCTATACGTGGCTATTGGACTTTGCTATAGTCCCACTAGTGCCAAGACATTTGCAGCACGTCTGCCTGCGTTGCACACTCCAACTAATTATAACTAAGCCATTATACTAGCACACACTCAGTGTACCTAGTGGCATCCTATACGTGGCTATTGGACTTTGCTATAGTCCCACTAGTGCCAAGACATTTGCAGCACGTCTGCCTGCGTTGCACACTCCAACTAATTATAACTAAGCCATTATACTAGCACACACTCAGTGTACCTAGTGGCATCCTATACGTGGCTATTGGACTTTGCTATAGTCCCACTAGTGCCAAGACATTTGCAGCACGTCTGCCTGCGTTGCACACTCCAACTAATTATAACTAAGCCATTATACTAGCACACACTCAGTGTACCTAGTGGCATCCTATACGTGGCTATTGGACTTTGCTATAGTCCCACTAGTGCCAAGACATTTGCAGCACGTCTGCCTGCGTTGCACACTCCAACTAATTATAACTAAGCCATTATACTAGCACACACTCAGTGTACCTAGTGGCATCCTATACGTGGCTATTGGACTTTGCTATAGTCCCACTAGTGCCAAGACATTTGCAGCACGTCTGCCTGCGTTGCACACTCCAACTAATTATAACTAAGCCATTATACTAGCACACACTCAGTGTACCTAGTGGCATCCTATACGTGGCTATTGGACTTTGCTATAGTCCCACTAGTGCCAAGACATTTGCAGCACGTCTGCCTGCGTTGCACACTCCAACTAATTATAACTAAGCCATTATACTAGCACACACTCAGTGTACCTAGTGGCATCCTATACGTGGCTATTGGACTTTGCTATAGTCCCACTAGTGCAAAGACATTTGCAGAGCACGTCTGCCTGCATTGCACACTACAACTTTTTTAAACTAAGCAATTTTACTAGCAAACACTCAGTGTACCTAGTGGCATCCTATACGTGGCTATTGGACTTTGCTATAGTCCCACTAGTGCCAAGACATTTGCAGAGCGCATCTGCCTGCGTTGCACACTCCAACTAATTATAACTAAGCCATTATACTTGCACACACTAAGTGTTTTTTAGTGGCATCCTATACGTGGCTATTGGACTTTGCTATAGTCCTACTAGTGCCAAGACATTTGCAGAGCGCATCTGCCTGCGTTGCACACTCCAACTAATTATAACTAAGCCATTATACTAGCACACACTCAGTGAACCTAGTGGCATCCTATACATGGCTATTGGACTTTGCTATAGTCCCACTAGTGCCAAGACATTTGCAGCACGTCTGCCTGCGTTGCACACTCCAACTAATTATAACTAAGCCATTATACTAGCACACACTCAGTGTACCTAGTGGCATCCTATACGTGGCTATTGGACTTTGCTATAGTCCCACTAGTGCCAAGACATTTGCAGCACATCTGCCTGCGTTGCACACTCCAACTAATTATAACTAAGCCATTATACTAGCACACACTCAGTGTACCTAGTGGCATCCTATACGTGGCTATTGGACTTTGCTATAGTCCCACTAGTGCCAAGACATTTGCAGCACGTCTGCCTGCGTTGCACACTCCAACTAATTATAACTAAGTTACATTGTCAGGGATATTTATTCTTTATTATTCTGCTGTTAATAAAGCTAGACCACCACTGCAATCTTCACCACCTCTCAATTTTTACTACCACATTTTCAGTCCACAATCTTGTCGCAATCAACATGAGTGGCAAAATGACAGATGCTGGTGGAAAGGGGAAGAGGCGTGGTGGAAAAGGCAAAAAAGGTTTTGTCAGTGGGGAAGGTGCCAAAGCTCCATTATCATCTGCTGAAGATAGACCATCTACTAGCAAAAGTAAGATGTCTACTACTTATTGTGGACAATCCGATGTGCTCCCTTTTTTACGGACAAGAACAAGAGGAACAAAGGTAGATGATGGGCAAAAAAGGAAAATGCTTGAATGGATCTCAAGTGGTCAAACAAGTGCCCTCTCAGCCACTTCAAGTACCGCATCCAAAAAACACCATTCCTCTGAGTTGTCATCCCAATCACACTTGATTTCTCCCAGCTCTGAAGTCTCCATCAGCCCTGCACAGTATGGTGGAACTGAGATGGCTGAGTCTGCAGAGCTGTTCAGTCACACTATAGCCTGGGAATCAGAGGTCTGCTCCCAAGCTACAGTGAGTACAGAACAGGAAATGGTCTGCAGTGATGCCCAGAACCTTTGTGACTCAGATTCAGGCCGTGAGGACCAAGTTTCTGAGCATAATGTTGACCCTTTGTCACAAACTGTAACACCTGTGGTTATAGACAATGAGGAACATACTGATGAAGATGAGACGCAGATACCCGATTGGGATGACAACTTAAATATTCGGTCAGGGCAAGAAGAGGCTCGGTCTGAGGGGGAGGGGAGTGCGAACACAACAATTGATGATGACGTTCTAGATCCCACCTACTGTCAACCCCCAGTCAGGCACTCGAGGAGGTCAACAGAGGCGGTGGAGGAGGATGCAACCGACGACGAAGTTACCTTGCGCCTTCCTGGACAGAGTCGGAGCACTGGTAGCACGTCTACAACTGCATCCTCAGCCACCACTCTGCCTATGAGCATTATTTGGGGTGGATCAACAGGTCGCATGGCCTCTAAGCCTTGCCTAGCCTGGGCCTTTTTTCACATCGAAAAAGATCGCCCAACTCATGTGATATGTAACATTTGTCATGATTCTGTTAGTAGAGGTCAAAACCTCAGCAGTTTGACAACTTCTTCCATGAATCGTCACATGAATAAATATCATAAGTCCCGGTGCTGCAATGCCGGCTAGCGGAGCGAACCATCCACCGCCCGCCCCTTCCAGTGCATCCGCGCGCTCTTCATCTTCTAGGACTGTGGGGACAGCTGTCACACCTGTTTTTCCACGCAAAACTTCCACCACTGTAACCGCAACAGGCAGTTTGCTTGTAAGGTCGTCAGTTGGTTTGGAAGGGGAAACAAGTGAGTGTGTACAGCTCTCTCAGACATCGGTAGCACCAACGTTGGATGAAGGCAACATCATGTCTCCGCCTGCACTTTCCTCACAAACCTGCATTTTTCCAGGGACACCCTACTCAACACCGTCTACACACAGCAGCCAGATCTCTGTCCCTCAGATGTGGTCAAATAAAAGGCCACTTCCTCCGACCCATGACAAAGCTAAGAGGTTGACTCTATCCCTCTGTAAGCTGTTGGCTACCGAAATGCTGCCTTTCCGCCTAGTGGACACACAGGATTTTAGAGACCTTATGTCTGTCGCTGTGCCCCAGTACCAGATGCCTAGTCGCCACTACTTCTCTAAGAAAGGTGTGCCCGCGCTACAACAGCATGTCGCACACAACATCACCGCTTCCTTGAGAAACTCTGTGTGTGAACGGGTGCATTTCACCACCGATACTTGGACCAGTAAGCATGGACAGGGACGTTACATGTCGCTGACTGGGCACTGGGTAACTATGGTGATAGATGGTGAAGGGTCTGCTGCACAAGTCTTGCCGTCCCCACGACTTGTGTGTCAATCCTCTGTCTGTCCAAGTTCCGCCACAGCTTCTGCATCCTCCACCTCATCTGGGTCCTCCACCTCCGCCCCAAGCCTGCCTGGTCAGGCCACCAGCGTTCTCACTGCGCAGAAGGAATCACGCACGCCTCATTACTATGCTGGCAGCCGAGCGCAACGGCATCAGGCGGTCTTTAGCTTGACATGTCTTGGTAATAAGAGTCACACAGCTGAGGAGTTGTGGTCAGCTCTGCGGTCCGAGTTTAATAAATGGTTGTCTCCACTCAACCTGCAGCCTGGTAAGGCCGTGTGCGACAATGCTGCAAACCTGGGTGCGGCCCTTCGCCTGGGCAAGGTGACACACGTACCTTGTATGGCTCACGTGTTGAACCTTGTCGTGCAGCAATTTTTAATACACTATCCCGGCCTAGATGGCCTTCTGAACAGGGCACGAAAACTGTCTGCTCACTTCCGGCGTTCAAGCGCCGCAGCTGAGCGACTTGCATCGCTACAGAAGTCTTTCGGCCTGCCGGTTCATCGCCTGAAATGCGATGTGGCGACACGCTGGAATTCAACTCTCCACATGTTACAGCGACTGTGGCAGCACCGCAGAGCCCTGGTGCAATACGTCATGACGTATAGCCTGGGCCAACGAGATGCAGAGGTGGGGCAGATCACCCTGATGGAGTGGTCTCAGATCAAGGACCTATGCACCCTTCTGCACAGTTTCGACATGGCGACGAATATGTTTAGCTCTGACAATGCCATTATCAGCATGACGATTCCAGTCATTTACATGCTGGAGCACACGCTAAACACTATTCGGAGTCAGGGGGTGGGACAACATGAAGGAGAGGAACTACAGGAGGATTCATATGTGCAAGGGACAACAACATCACCAAGGTCCAGACGTTCATCATCACCAACGCAGCAGGCATGGGACCATGGGGAACAGGGATCGACAAGGGCGCATAGTAGCAGGCGAAATGTTGAGCAAGGTGCAGGAGAACATGAAGAAATGGAGGACGAACTGTCCATGGACATGGAAGACTCAGCGGATGAGGGAGACCTTGGTCAAATTTCAGTTGAAAGAGGTTGGGGGGAGATGTCAGAGGAAGAAAGAACGGGTAGCACCTCTATGCCACAAACACAGCGTGGACTTGGTCCGCATGGCTGCGCAAGACACATGAGTGCCTTTTTGTTGCACTACCTCCAACATGACAGTCGTATTGTCAAAATTAGAAGTGATGATGACTACTGGATTGCCACACTATTAGATCCCCGGTACAAGTCCAAATTTTGTGACATAATTCCAGCCATAGAAAGGGACGCACGTATGCAGGAGTATCAGCAGAAGCTGTTACTCGATCTTAGCTCGGCTTTTCCACCAAACAACCGTGCAGGTGCAGGGAGGGAATCTCCCAGTTGTAACTTGACAAACATGGGACGGTCTCGTCATCTTCACCAGTCTACCCGTACCAGTAGGACCGTATCTGGTGCCGGTAACAGCAATTTTATGGAATCTTTTCATAATTTTTTTAGACCCTCTTTTGCAAGGCCACCAGAGACAACAAGTCTGACACATACTCAACGGCTGGAGAGGATGATACAGGAGTATCTCCAAATGAACATCGATGCCATGACTGTGCAACTGGAGCCTTGCTCCTTTTGGGCTTCAAACATAGAAAAATGGCCAGAGCTCTCCAGTTACGCCTTGGAGATTTTGTCGTGTCCAGCTGCCAGCGTTGTCTCTGAACGTGTATTCAGTGCTGCTGGGTGTGTGCTGACAGATAAGCGCACGCGTCTGTCCAGTGACAATGTGGACAGACTGACGTTCATCAAAATGAACAAGTCATGGATCCAGAAGGAATTTACTACCCCTGTGTCATCCTGGGGAGAGTAAATGCTTGTGGATTTGGAATGTGCTTGATGCAAATCAAAACATCCTGTTTGCAACTAGGGCCCAAGTGCTGCCACTGATGGGGTGGGTGTCTGTGTGGCCCAATTTTTGGAAAAAAGGGAGACTCCGCTTGGAGTAACCCTTGCTTACATTGTTTTTAAAAGAAGCCAAGATGAACAAGTCATGGGTCAGCAAAGACTTTGCTACCTACCCCGGTGTCATCCTGGGGACGGTTAATTATGGGGTATTTTTGAATGTGATTGATGCAAATGTAGCTGTGAAGTGTACAACTAGGGCCCAAGTGCTGCCACTGATGGGGTGGGTGTCTGTGTGGCCCAATTTTTGAAAAAAAAGGGAGACTCCGCTTGGAGTAACCCTTGCTTACATTGTTTTTAAAAGAAGCCAAGATGAACAAGTCATGGGTCAGCAAAGACTTTGCTACCTACCCCGGTGTCATCCTGGGGACGGATAAGAATGGCGTATTTTTGAATGTGCTTGATGCAAATCAAAACATCCTGTTTGCAACTAGGGCCCAAGTGCTGCCACTGATGGGGTGGGTGTCTGTGTGGCCCAATTTTTGGAAAAAAAGGGAGACTCCGCTTGGAGTAACCCTTGCTTGATGTGTTTTTAAAAGAAGCCAAGATGAACAGAGCTGGGATCAGCAAAGACTTTGCTACCTACCCCGGTGTCATCCTGGGGACGGATAAGAATGGCGTATTTTTGAATGTGCTTGATGCAAATCAAAACATCCTGTTTGCAACTAGGGCCCAAGTGCTGCCACTGATGGGGTGGGTGACTGTGTGGCCCAATTTTTGGAAAAAAAGGGAGACTCCGCTTGGAGTAACCATTGCTTGATGTGTTTTTAAAAGAAGCCAAGATGAACAGAGCTGGGATCAGCAAAGACTTTGCTACCTACCCCGGTGTCATCCTGGGGACGGATAAGAATGGCGTATTTTTGAATGTGCTTGATGCAAATCAAAACATCCTGTTTGCAACTAGGGCCCAAGTGCTGCCACTGATGGGGTGGGTGTCTGTGTGGCCCAATTTTTGGAAAAAAAGGGAGACTCCGCTTGGAGTAACCCTTGCTTGATGTGTTTTTAAAAGAAGCCAAGATGAACAGAGCTGGGATCAGCAAAGACTTTGCTACCTACCCCGGTGTCATCCTGGGGACGGATAAGAATGGCGTATTTTTGAATGTGCTTGATGCAAATCAAAACATCCTGTTTGCAACTAGGGCCCAAGTGCTGCCACTGATGGGGTGGGTGTCTGTGTGGCCCAATTTTTGGAAAAAAAGGGAGACTCCGCTTGGAGTAACCCTTGCTTGATGTGTTTTTAAAAGAAGCCAAGATGAACAGAGCTGGGATCAGCAAAGACTTTGCTACCTACCCCGGTGTCATCCTGGGGACGGATAAGAATGGCGTATTTTTGAATGTGCTTGATGCAAATCAAAACATCCTGTTTGCAACTAGGGCCCAAGTGCTGCCACTGATGGGGTGGGTGTCTGTGTGGCCCAATTTTTGGAAAAAAAGGGAGACTCCGCTTGGAGTAACCCTTGCTTGATGTGTTTTTAAAAGAAGCCAAGATGAACAGAGCTGGGATCAGGAAAGACTTTGCTACCTACCCCGGTGTCATCCTGGGGACGGATAAGAATGGCGTATTTTTGAATGTGCTTGATGCAAATCAAAACATCCTGTTTGCAACTAGGGCCCAAGTGCTGCCACTGATGGGGTGGGTGTCTGTGTGGCCCAATTTTTGGAAAAAAAGGGAGACTCCGCTTGGAGTAACCCTTGCTTGATGTGTTTTTAAAAGAAGCCAAGATGAACAGAGCTGGGATCAGCAAAGACTTTGCTACCTACCCCGGTGTCATCCTGGGGACGGATAAGAATGGCGTATTTTTGAATGTGCTTGATGCAAATCAAAACATCCTGTTTGCAACTAGGGCCCAAGTGCTGCCACTGATGGGGTGGGTGTCTGTGTGGCCCAATATTTGGAAAAAAAGGGAGACTCCGCTTGGAGTAACCCTTGCTTGATGTGTTTTTAAAAGAAGCCAAGATGAACAGAGCTGGGATCAGCAAAGACTTTGCTACCTACCCCGGTGTCATCCTGGGGACGGATAAGAATGGCGTATTTTTGAATGTGCTTGATGCAAATCAAAACATCCTGTTTGCAACTAGGGCCCAAGTGCTGCCACTGATGGGGTGGGTGTCTGTGTGGCCCAATTTTTGGAAAAAAAGGGAGACTCCGCTTGGAGTAACCCTTGCTTGATGTGTTTTTAAAAGAAGCCAAGATGAACAGAGCTGGGATCAGCAAAGACTTTGCTACCTACCCCGGTGTCATCCTGGGGACGGATAAGAATGGCGTATTTTTGAATGTGCTTGATGCAAATCAAAACATCCTGTTTGCAACTAGGGCCCAAGTGCTGCCACTGATGGGGTGGGTGACTGTGTGGCCCAATTTTTGGAAAAAAAGGGAGACTCCGCTTGGAGTAACCATTGCTTGATGTGTTTTTAAAAGAAGCCAAGATGAACAGAGCTGGGATCAGCAAAGACTTTGCTACCTACCCCGGTGTCATCCTGGGGACGGATAAGAATGGCGTATTTTTGAATGTGCTTGATGCAAATCAAAACATCCTGTTTGCAACTAGGGCCCAAGTGCTGCCACTGATGGGGTGGGTGTCTGTGTGGCCCAATTTTTGGAAAAAAAGGGAGACTCCGCTTGGAGTAACCCTTGCTTGATGTGTTTTTAAAAGAAGCCAAGATGAACAGAGCTGGGATCAGCAAAGACTTTGCTACCTACCCCGGTGTCATCCTGGGGACGGATAAGAATGGCGTATTTTTGAATGTGCTTGATGCAAATCAAAACATCCTGTTTGCAACTAGGGCCCAAGTGCTGCCACTGATGGGGTGGGTGTCTGTGTGGCCCAATTTTTGGAAAAAAAGGGAGACTCCGCTTGGAGTAACCCTTGCTTGATGTGTTTTTAAAAGAAGCCAAGATGAACAGAGCTGGGATCAGGAAAGACTTTGCTACCTACCCCGGTGTCATCCTGGGGACGGATAAGAATGGCGTATTTTTGAATGTGCTTGATGCAAATCAAAACATCCTGTTTGCAACTAGGGCCCAAGTGCTGCCACTGATGGGGTGGGTGTCTGTGTGGCCCAATTTTTGGAAAAAAAGGGAGACTCCGCTTGGAGTAACCCTTGCTTGATGTGTTTTTAAAAGAAGCCAAGATGAACAGAGCTGGGATCAGCAAAGACTTTGCTACCTACCCCGGTGTCATCCTGGGGACGGATAAGAATGGCGTATTTTTGAATGTGCTTGATGCAAATCAAAACATCCTGTTTGCAACTAGGGCCCAAGTGCTGCCACTGATGGGGTGGGTGTCTGTGTGGCCCAATTTTTGGAAAAAAAGGGAGACTCCGCTTGGAGTAACCCTTGCTTGATGTGTTTTTAAAAGAAGCCAAGATGAACAGAGCTGGGATCAGCAAAGACTTTGCTACCTACCCCGGTGTCATCCTGGGGACGGATAAGAATGGCGTATTTTTGAATGTGCTTGATGCAAATCAAAACATCCTGTTTGCAACTAGGGCCCAAGTGCTGCCACTGATGGGGTGGGTGTCTGTGTGGCCCAATTTTTGGAAAAAAAGGGAGACTCCGCTTGGAGTAACCCTTGCTTGATGTGTTTTTAAAAGAAGCCAAGATGAACAGAGCTGGGATCAGGAAAGACTTTGCTACCTACCCCGGTGTCATCCTGGGGACGGATAAGAATGGCGTATTTTTGAATGTGCTTGATGCAAATCAAAACATCCTGTTTGCAACTAGGGCCCAAGTGCTGCCACTGATGGGGTGGGTGTCTGTGTGGCCCAATTTTTGGAAAAAAAGGGAGACTCCGCTTGGAGTAACCCTTGCTTGATGTGTTTTTAAAAGAAGCCAAGATGAACAGAGCTGGGATCAGCAAAGACTTTGCTACCTACCCCGGTGTCATCCTGGGGACGGATAAGAATGGCGTATTTTTGAATGTGCTTGATGCAAATCAAAACATCCTGTTTGCAACTAGGGCCCAAGTGCTGCCACTGATGGGGTGGGTGTCTGTGTGGCCCAATATTTGGAAAAAAAGGGAGACTCCGCTTGGAGTAACCCTTGCTTGATGTGTTTTTAAAAGAAGCCAAGATGAACAGAGCTGGGATCAGCAAAGACTTTGCTACCTACCCCGGTGTCATCCTGGGGACGGATAAGAATGGCGTATTTTTGAATGTGCTTGATGCAAATCAAAACATCCTGTTTGCAACTAGGGCCCAAGTGCTGCCACTGATGGGGTGGGTGTCTGTGTGGCCCAATTTTTGGAAAAAAAGGGAGACTCCGCTTGGAGTAACCCTTGCTTGATGTGTTTTTAAAAGAAGCCAAGATGAACAGAGCTGGGATCAGGAAAGACTTTGCTACCTACCCCGGTGTCATCCTGGGGACGGATAAGAATGGCGTATTTTTGAATGTGCTTGATGCAAATCAAAACATCCTGTTTGCAACTAGGGCCCAAGTGCTGCCACTGATGGGGTGGGTGTCTGTGTGGCCCAATTTTTGGAAAAAAAGGGAGACTCCGCTTGGAGTAACCCTTGCTTGATGTGTTTTTAAAAGAAGCCAAGATGAACAGAGCTGGGATCAGGAAAGACTTTGCTACCTACCCCGGTGTCATCCTGGGGACGGATAAGAATGGCGTATTTTTGAATGTGCTTGATGCAAATCAAAACATCCTGTTTGCAACTAGGGCCCAAGTGCTGCCACTGATGGGGTGGGTGTCTGTGTGGCCCAATTTTTGGAAAAAAAGGGAGACTCCGCTTGGAGTAACCCTTGCTTGATGTGTTTTTAAAAGAAGCCAAGATGAACAGAGCTGGGATCAGCAAAGACTTTGCTACCTACCCCGGTGTCATCCTGGGGACGGATAAGAATGGCGTATTTTTGAATGTGCTTGATGCAAATCAAAACATCCTGTTTGCAACTAGGGCCCAAGTGCTGCCACTGATGGGGTGGGTGTCTGTGTGGCCCAATTTTTGGAAAAAAAGGGAGACTCCGCTTGGAGTAACCCTTGCTTGATGTGTTTTTAAAAGAAGCCAAGATGAACAGAGCTGGGATCAGGAAAGACTTTGCTACCTACCCCGGTGTCATCCTGGGGACGGATAAGAATGGCGTATTTTTGAATGTGCTTGATGCAAATCAAAACATCCTGTTTGCAACTAGGGCCCAAGTGCTGCCACTGATGGGGTGGGTGTCTGTGTGGCCCAATTTTTGGAAAAAAAGGGAGACTCCGCTTGGAGTAACCCTTGCTTGATGTGTTTTTAAAAGAAGCCAAGATGAACAGAGCTGGGATCAGCAAAGACTTTGCTACCTACCCCGGTGTCATCCTGGGGACGGATAAGAATGGCGTATTTTTGAATGTGCTTGATGCAAATCAAAACATCCTGTTTGCAACTAGGGCCCAAGTGCTGCCACTGATGGGGTGGGTGTCTGTGTGGCCCAATTTTTGGAAAAAAAGGGAGACTCCGCTTGGAGTAACCCTTGCTTGATGTGTTTTTAAAAGAAGCCAAGATGAACAGAGCTGGGATCAGCAAAGACTTTGCTACCTACCCCGGTGTCATCCTGGGGACGGATAAGAATGGCGTATTTTTGAATGTGCTTGATGCAAATCAAAACATCCTGTTTGCAACTAGGGCCCAAGTGCTGCCACTGATGGGGTGGGTGTCTGTGTGGCCCAATTTTTGGAAAAAAAGGGAGACTCCGCTTGGAGTAACCCTTGCTTACATTGTTTTTAAAAGAAGCCAAGATGAACAAGTCATGGGTCAGCAAAGACTTTGCTACCTACCCCGGTGTCATCCTGGGGATGGATAAGAATGGCGTATTTTTGAATGTGCTTGATGCAAATGTAGCTGTGAAGTGTACAACTGGGGCACAACTGCTGCCACTGAAGGGGTGGGTGTGTGTGTGGCCCAATTTTTGGAAAAAATGGAGACTCCGCTTGGAGTCACCTTGCGGTGTTTTACATGATTTTAGAAGGGCGTGCCATGCCTATATCTGTGTGTCCTCCTCTTTTTCCTTGTCCAGCTGTTTTGTTTTCGCATGAGTATATGTCCTTGTCACTTTCCAATGTGTTTGAGTTGTTTGTCACCTTTAGGACACCTTTGAGGGTGTTTTCTAGGTGTTTTTCTGTGTTTGTGATTGCCTGCCATTGTTTCCTATGCAGTTCGAGTTCGGTTCGTCGAACGTTCGACGAACCGAACTCGAACGGGAGGTCCGTTCGGCGAACCAACCTCGAGCCGAACCGCGACCGGTTCGCTCATCTCTACTGGTAACAGGCTAGGAAGAGGTCAATTTCCATGGGTCTTCCCGACCTGATAATACCAGCCTTTAGCTGTCAGCTTGACCTTGTCTGGTTTGGAAAAATAGAGACCACACGTCTAAAATAAATAAATAATTGAAGAAAATGCTGTGGGGTTCCCCCTATGTTTTATATCCAGCCAAGGTAGAGCAGACAGTTGGGGGCTGGTATTATCTATGCAGGAAGAGCCATGGATACTTGGACCTTCCCAGCCTAAATATACCAGCCCATAGAAAATCCAGAATTGATGCATCCATTAGATGCACAAATTTTGGTGCTGTACCAGACTCTTCTTGATTGCCCTGGTGCAGTGAAAATCAGAGTAATTCTTTTGGGGTTGATGTCATCTGTGAGTTGATAGCTGGTATCAAGTCCAGGGATTAGTAATGGAAATGTGTCTATGAGACACTCATTTACCAACCTGGTAAGTATAGAGTTAATAAAGACAAAGGAAAAAATATTTTATTTTAAAAAAACACTTCACAACTCTCTCATCCACCAATTTATTTAAAAAAAAAAAATTAAAAAAAATGAAGATCAGATCTAGTGCACAGAATTAGATGTAGTCCAATATGGGAACCTGAAACACATAAAAACAGAGATGTTAAATAAATAAAATCAATACATAATTCCTTGTTCATCACTTTATTAGCTCCTCAAAAATCCTAGCAGGTCCGACATAAAAAGATTAGAATAGTGATCCCATAACCTCCAGCGATTCTGTAATAAAAGCTATGGAGCCTGAATCTCAGCTCAAGGGTCCATAGGTCATTCATGGTCATTTGGCAGAAGCCTTGACATCAGTAACTCACTGATGTCACTGCTCGTAAGACACCCCTGGTCTCAAGATGCCCTCTGCAAGACTTGGGAACATCAGTGAGGTTGTGTAAGGTTACTGACGTTATCACCACACTCGCCTGTCACAATGACTATGGTATAGCAGGGAACTGGGGCTTCTAATCTGTCCCTTAAGCTCAGGGGGCCCTATGCTATTCATAGTCTCAAGGATACTCCTGATGGTGGGGAAGCCTGAGTTTCCTGCTTGGCCCTGTTCCTGACTAATCCTTATCTGATTTTTCCTCCCCCTCCTCTCAGGAAGGGATGTGACATGAGTGTGATTGACCCCACAGATAAAGACAGAAAAGCAAAAAAAAACCTCTGTGAAACAGCACGCACAGACTCAGGATATTACAATGAGATATTTAGGAGAACAAAAGTACAGGGGTAAACTCCACAATTGCACCAAGAAAATAAACACAACTTTTAACAGAAAGTCTGAGACGCCACATCTGTCAGACTAACATAAAACCAGCATAAATAGGAAGGGAGCAGACGTGATAGACCTCCCCATTACATGTGATCAAAGGAACAACCAGACCACAAGATATTAACTTTTGCTAGCCTGCTTATGAATCACCACACAGCAAATCCAGGTCAACCTGTGTTCATCCCAGCCACCAGTTAAACCACTGGGCGAAGTGTCAGAATCTACAATCTAAACGAAAGCCATCAGGGCCATGACAACTGTCAAACTTTGTTCAAAACTTCGTTTAACAGTGCCCCTCCCTCTAAGAGGGTCTTCTGGACCCTCAGGACCTGGTCTAACAGGGTTGAGACAATGGAATGTCCTCATTAGGCACTCAGCATGGATAACTGAGGCTAGTATCCAAGTCCTCTCCTTAGGAGTTTAACCTCGCCAATGAACCAAGTACTGTAATGAACAGCGAATGAAATGAGAATTAATTATTTTGGACACCTGAAATTCCAATGACCCATCGACTAAGACCACAGGCGGAAGTAAGAGAAGAGGGGTTCCCAAACCCACATATTTCTTTAACAGAGATCTACGGAAAACATTATGAACACATGTGGTCCAGATGACATAGTCTAACATAGCCCCCTGAGGAAGCGTTTTTCTGCGAAATGTACATTGGGGTGGAGGACTTACTGTGCTGATTCACCTCGCTACAATGGGTAATACTATTTTGCTATGTTAGACTATGTCATCTGGACCACATGTGTTATAACACATGTGGTCCAGATGACATAGTCTAACATAGCAAAATAGTATTACCCATTGTAGCGAGGTGAATCAGCACAGTAAGTCCTCCACCCCAATGTACATTTCGCAGAAAAATGCTTCCTCAGGGGCTATGTTAGACTATGTCATCTGGACCACATGTGTTATAAGTCGATCATACAATGTATTTCTGAATCACGATTGTCGACTTACATGTGTGGATCCAGACTTGCCCAGCCATCTGTCCATCTGAAGATGGAACATTTACTTATATACTGATTCATACATATGGTGATTGTATTTTCCATGTTCCTTTCTTTGACCAGACACTGTGACTATGTATTTTGTCTATGGGCAACACAGCAATTACTAACCTGTTGTTTGCACTAAGCACTTTATCATAAACATCTAGGTGATTTATATATATATCTGTTGCCTTGTTAGCAGGAAGAATAGACCTATGTAGGCCCTTCCTGTTTGTCATATTAACTACTTTACTGCAACAGAGATTCAGCCTGTATATTAGTCCTCTGCATCTGTGTGTGTTTTGAACACTGTAACACTTCATTTTTAATGGTCATGTATGTTTTTATCATTGTCATGTCAACATGTGTAATTAATAAAAATCTTTTTGTAACATTGTAATGCGCAATTACTCCAGTGTTCTCTTTGTCTAAATACTGTAGTGGAGTTAGCATAGTATTTTTTGATTATGCAAATCTGGACAAATGCACTAAATATTCATGAAACAGTTGCAGAAGCTATCAAACAAAGGAAAAGAAGTGGGGTCCTAAATAAAAAAAGGATTTAAATTTGTAGTCAACAAAACTCCCAGTTTAGCGATGTTCTATCATGTTGCAAGAGTATACAAAGTATATAATATCAGGCATAAATTGCTTTACAGCTGATATTTATAAATACATCAACATATACCTCCAAGGGTCCATATCCCTCTTCAAATTTATTTTGTTACTTTAATCATTCAATTAATTCTCAGCTACAACTACTTAAGCCATGAAAAATTATTTTTCCTACAATCCTGGGGTACAGCCATGGGGTCATATTTTGCACCCAGCTATGTCAATCTTTACAAAGGCAAATGGGAGGATGAAAACATTTTCCAACAAGGGCATTTCCGTAAAGTACTAACCATATAGCGTTGCTTTAATGATCATGATTTATTTATATGGGAAGGTTCTCACTAGGAACTTTTCACCTTTTTGGAAGACCTCAATACAAATGAGTTTGGTTTAGAATTTAATCTATCTCAGTACAACACAAGTCAACTTCCTGGATCTAACTGTATTTGTTGACCATGAAAAACTGTCTATGAAATGTTACCAAAAGAAGTAAACTCTAATAGCTCTAAACATATTTCTAGCTGTCACCTACCAGTATGGCTTATCACTGGCAGACACAGACAGAAAAGGACCCCTGTGCAAGAACAATACATGGGTCATATGCAGTCCAATAGCTCATCAAAATGCAAAATTCCACCTGCTTTGGAAGTAGATATGGGCCCCTTTTTCTCTTGGGCTGCATCAATGATATGTCCACCCTTGTGGCTCACTAATATCCCCAAAAGTCAGTTTACACGGGTTTGCTGAATTTGTACCTGCACAGATGACTACTTGGAGGAAGCAGCATACCTCTGCAAACAATTCACCAGCAAAGGGTATAGTTTACATCAAGTTAAAAAAATCAGCAATACCTAGGACCTACTTCACAAAATCATCCCTTCACCAAGTCCAGAAATCAACATTCCACTTCAAATGAACCAACCACCCTTCACTACCCAGTCTCTCAACAATTGGGTAATTTCAAAAGATTCAGAAACAATCATTGGTCCATCTTCAAAATGGGTAAAACTGTTGGGGAATTCCTGCCAGAAAAACTACAGTTCATTTTCAGCAAAGCCACCACATTGGGCAACTTAAAGTGCCTACTTTTCCCATCCTTACAATTAATATTCAAGCTAGATACATCATTTTCCGCCCTAAACCTAGTTTTTGACCCTGCGGTAAGTGGCCGTGCTGCATCAAAACCGAATCCAAACCAGTTATTATTAGTCAATTCTTTAATTTAACCAAAACCGCAAAATATATTATCAAAGAGAGTATTTTATATAATACAAAAGGGATAATGTTCATGGTTTAATGCCCCTGCAACAAGATATATGTAGGTTGCACAAAAAGAACTCCATCTATCAGGATTAATTAGCATCTAAATAATATTATTAAAGGTTTTCAAGGATATACTTTATCCAAACACTATACAGAGAACCACTGCAAATCCTACCTAAGCACTTCCTTTTTTGACTTTCAAACAGTAGCCCACAACTGGAAAGGTGGCAACTACCTGAAAAACATGATAATTGCTGAATCCAAGTAAATTTTTAACCTCAATACTTTAGCCCCTACAAACCTCAACAACAAAAGTGAATTATTTGCTTTTTAAACCCTCATTCCATCCTTCCACCTCCCCCTCTCTTTTATCCTACATACCTCACCCCTCCATTTCCCCCTCTTTGATACTTCACTCCCACCCTATTCCTTTCTCCCCCTCCCCTCCCTTCTTTCTCCTCCTCTACCATCCAGCCTCTACCCTACTCTCCTCCTCCTCTCCTATTTTATCCTAAATCCCACCTCATCTCCTACCAACAGTTACCCCTTTTTTCTCCCCTTCTCCTTTGCTTCCCTTTCCCCTCCCCTTTCCACCACCCATCTATTTAGCATATGACCCCATAGTTTTTTGTTTTTTTTTACCCAAGGCCTTTAATCAACAACTCAATTAAATTCATATATTTTAAGGTTATATATACAGTACAGACCAAAGGATTGGACACACCACCTCATTCAAAGAATTTTCTTTATTTTCATGACTCTGAAAATTGTAGATTCACATTGAAGGCATCAAAACTATGAATTAACGCAAGTGGAATGAAATACTTAACAAAAAAAGTGTGAAACAACGGAAAATATGTATTATATTCTAGGTTCTTCAAAGTAGCCACCTTTTGCTTTGATTACTGCATTGCACACTCTTGACATTCTATTAATGAGCTTCAAGAGGTAGTCACCGGTAATGTTTTTCACTTCCCAGGTATGCCCTGTCAAGTTTAATAAGTGTTATTTCTTGCCTTATAAATGGAGTTGGGACCATCAATTGTGTTGTGCAAAAGTCTGGTGGATACACAGCTAATAGTCTTACTGAATAGATTGTTAGAATTTGTATTATGGCAAGAAAAAAGTAAAGAAAAATGAGTGAACATCATTACTTTAAGAAATGAAGGTCAGTCAGTCCGAAAAATTGGGAAAACTTTAAAGTGTCCCCAAGTGCAGTGGCAAAAACCGTCAAACGCTACAAAGAAACTGGCTCACATGAGGACCGTCCCAGGAAAGGAAGACCTAGACACCTCTGCTGCGGGGGATAAATTTATCCGAGTCACCAGCCTCAGAAATCACAGGTTAACAGCAGCTCAGATTAGAGACCAGGTCAATGCCACACAGAGTTCTAGCAGCAGACACATCTCTAGAACAACTGTTAAGAGGAAACTTTGTGCAGCAGGCCTTCATGGTAAAATAGCTGCAAGGAGACCACTGCTAAGGAAGGGCAACAATCAGAAGAGACTTGTTTGGGCTAAAGAACACAAGGAATGGACATTAAACCAGTGGAAATCTGTGCTTTGGTCTGATGTGTCCAAATTTGAGATCTTTGGATCCAACCTCCGTGTCCTTGTGCGACACAGAAAAGGTGAACGGATGGACTCTACGTGCCTGGTTCCCACCGTGAAGCATGGAGGCGGAGGTGTGATGGTGTGGGAGTGCTTTGCTGGTGACACTGTTGGGGATTTATTCAAAATTGAAGGCGTTCTAAACCAGCATGGCTACAACAGCATCTTGCAGCGGCATGCTATTCCATCCAGTTTGCGTTTAGTTGGACCATCATTTATTTTTCAATACGAAAATGACCCCAAACACACCTCCAGGCTGTGTAAGGGCTATTTGACTAATAAGGAGAGTGATGGGGTGCTACGCCAGATGACCTGGCCTCCAGAGTCACCAGACCTGAACCTAATCGAGATGGTTTGGGGTGAGCTGGACCGCAGAGTGAAGGCATAAGGGCCAACATGTGCTAAGCATCTCTGGGAACTCATTCAAGACTGTTGGAAAACCATTTCCGGTGACTACCTCTTGAAGCTCATCAAGAGAATGCCAAGAGTGTGCAAAGCAGCAATCAAAACAAAAGGTGGATACTTTGAAGAACCTAGAATAGTTTTCACAATTATTTGTTAAGTATTTCATTCCACATGTGTTAATTCATAGTTTTGATGCCTTCAATGTGAATCTACAATTTTTAGAGTCATGAAAATAAAGAAAACTCTTTGAATGAGATGGTGTGTCCAAACTTTTGGTCTATACTGTATATATATAAATAAATATATGTATATATATATATATATATATATATATATATATATATATATATATATATATATACACACATGTATATATTTGTCATCTTTTTTACATGACACAGATCAGGCATATTTTATTCTACTTCATTAATAATTCAATTAATTGTTTTTCCATACATATTTATAACATTGTAGTACATTTGTACCAATTAACTTATCATACTTTATTTCATTTTATTTTAGTTCATAAAAATTGACTCCATGTTCACAGCACTTTCATTATATACAAGTCTCCTGTATCAATGTTTTAACAACTTCAGACATCAAGCCCCCCCACACACACACACACGAGTCGCAAGAGGGTGCTTACACTATAAGGCTTAATGGTTGGCACTATTTAATAATCTGCAAGCCTGGTGCCCTCTATTCCCTGAGGAAGAAGGAAGGTATCCCTCAAAATGTGTTGGAAGTTTTCTGATGCACCAGGACTCCGTAGTTTACATCTGACATCAGACGTCTGCCCTCTTTGACACTCATCGTGTTGCTTTTCCAAGCAACGCTTCCAGCCGGACTGTCCTGGGGCCACAGAACTTGCTAGCATTATCCTAAGAAGAGTATATTGGCACAGTCATCACGGTCACTCAGATCCAGCATGGCGGGGTAAGTGTAAGTGAGGATTCATCAATTCAGCCTGTCCAGGACTCTATCACCATTCTCTGCAACACAAGGCAATCACTTTAAGGGACTGCAGGGAAAAAGTCACTTATACAGGAGCACACTGGCACTAGCTCCTGCACCCACAGTAGTAAGTGCACATATTTTTTTTTACTGGAGATTATCTTGGTAGCAAAGCAATCTCTTCAGTCTCACCACTGTCCTTAGCATGATATACAGTCCAGCCTAAGGCTAATTCCTTACATACTGTATGTGTCTCCATACACCTTTTACTTTTCAGTACACCTGCATGGTAATACTATTGCAAATTTTTATTCTTGTCTTTGAAGGATCTCCACACAGGACAAATTCTATTACTTGCTTTGGCACACATCCATTCCAATCATAACTAATATCCACATTTGTCATATGTTTTAAACATTAAGCTCCAGTTTATTTTATTCTGTATTATATAACTTATACCTGCTGGGTTGGTATTGGGATTTCCATGGCTGCATATCTAGAATCTTGTCATTGGTTGGTATTGAAAGGATTTTGTTTAGTGCACTCCCAATTGTCATCAGAGATGTACTGGTTCTGTACAGTCTTTCTATGCTAGTCTGGAAGGTCTGCCAGGGTACCTGAAAACATCAGAGATGGTTCTCAGATAAGGAGGCAGAGATATTTATTCTCCATCATTCTTAAGACTAATCTATCAATCTTATACCTAATGCCAAATTACTGAAAACTCACTTGTATAATTTCTTAGGCGTCGATTTCTGTAAATTAAACAAAATTACGCTTATGAATACTTATCCACTACCACTTATTCCCCACCTATATAGCCAACTTAGAGTGGCTAAATGATTTTCCAAACTTGATCTTACAGGGGCTCATAGGGTCATGGGTGGAAAAGAGCATTTTTAACAACTGAGGGTCTATTTAAAAATCTTTCTGGTTAACAAACGCATCAGCAGTTTTTAAAAACTTTATGAATTAAATATTTTCTCATTGTATTGGAAAGGTTATTGTAGAATAATCTTGATGATATTCTATTTTTTGCTTGATCTGGATTCACATTATGAACATTGCCTTACAAAACTTAAAGAAAATTATTTGTTTGCAAAATTAAATAATTGTACCCTTTCTGTGTAAGAAATATCATTCCTGAGGCTAATTGCATTGGCAGAAGGGTTTTCAATGGACCTGGGAAAGTACAGGTCATAAATGATTGAGTTCAACCATGTGTCCTTATTGCATTGCAATGGTTTCTAGAATTGACCAATTAATACAGAAAATGTCTTAGAGATTTTCTCAGATCGTAAAAAAACTCTTACGAATCACGTAAGGAGGCCAATCTTACAGTTTGGTCGCAGATGTTGTTTGGACCTTTAGCATACTGAAAGAGTGTTTCATGTTTGCTCCAGTTTTAATCCAACCTGATCTCCAGAAGCCCTTCAGAAGCTATGTTGTCTCAAGGTCGCAACACACTACCCAACTTGTTGCCTTGGGCATTTTTCTCTAGGAAATTTTCATCTGCTGAGAGAAATTATAATGTTGGGAAATGCGAGTTGCTCACTGTCAAATTAGCTTTGGAAGGATTGAGTCATTTTTTGGAAGGAGCTAGTCATCAAATCACATTTGTGATGGATCTTAGAAATGTAGCTTTTAAAAGCCAAGTGGTTGATTTAAGATGTGCCAGATGGTCTTTATTTTTCTCTAAATTCAATTTTTCTATCACATTCAGACCAGAGTCCAAGAATTTGAGGGCTCATGCTTTGTCACACAGCCTTGAGTCAGTTTTTCCTTTATTTTGATTTCTATGGTATCCTCAGAGTTGAAAGCGTAAATTTGTGAAGTCCAGTTGTTGGTTTCTTACGCCATTTCAAGGTCAAAGTTATTTGTTCCTGAGATTATGTTTGTTGCACAAATTTCATGATTACATCTTGATTGGTCACCATGGGGGTCACAGCTATGCAGAAAGCTATTGTTAGACTCCTTTGGGGGCCATCTATGAATAATAATATTAAAGAAATTATATGTTTGTGAAATTTGCACAAAGTCTTTTATAACCAGCCGACCGGCGAATTGGCTCCATTGCCAATTCCAGAAAGACCATAGACTCATCTATCCATGAATTTGATCACAGATTTGCCTTTGTCTGGTGTGAAAACTGATTTCGTTTGTAGTTGACTAATTCAGTTAATAGGAGCATTTTGCTCCATTATCAGGGTTACCGAATGCTGAGAAACTTTCCAGGTTGTTTGTCAATCATGTGTTGAGACTGCAAGGAATACCTTTGAACATTGTATCTGATAGGGGGGTAAGATTTGTCTCCAAACTCTGGAGAGTGTTTTGTAGGAAATTGAGGTTTGAGTTGTCAATTTT
Source organism: Anomaloglossus baeobatrachus (assembly GCF_048569485.1). Lineage (NCBI taxonomy): Eukaryota > Metazoa > Chordata > Amphibia > Anura > Aromobatidae > Anomaloglossus > Anomaloglossus baeobatrachus. The sequence goes on along the minus strand of NC_134353.1, from coordinate 681,499,232 downwards.
CTCTGCTTACCACACTCAAGCCAATAGTTAGACAGAAAGACCCAATTAATTGTTGAAACAAATTTTAAGGTTTTTTGTTGTGGCTCAGCAGGAGGCTAGTCCTGATATTTTCCTCTTGCTGAGTTTGTCCTTAACAGTATGGTCAATCAGTCTACTGGAACCATGCCTTTTTGCTGCAATTATGCTTTTCATTCTCATTTTAGTGAATTTACTAAGATGAGTTCTTGGTGTTCTGGAATAAAGGTTGCCATACAGAAACTTGAGGATGTATGGAGGGAGATTCTTTAAAGTATTGGGATGGCTCAGCATTGCCAAAAACGAAAGACCGTTAGGAAATGTTCTATGGGTACCAACTTCAATATAACTGATAAGGTGTGGTTATCATCCCAAAAAATTAAGCTAAAAATTCCATCAGCAAAGTTGGGTCCTAAATTTATTGGCCTGTATGAGATTTTGGAGGTTGGTAAACCAGTTTGGCCTTTAGATTAAGACTTCCTCTGATGCTTCGTGTCCCAAATGTGTTCCATAAATTCTAGGAGAAAATGTTTGTTCTGTTAGTGTTATTGAAAACTGAGGCAATCAATTAGAAGTACATTAATGCAAAGTTAAGAAAAAAACTCCTAAAATACAATTTTTATTTATATTCAGTATTAAAAAGGGAAGATTCCCAACATTTATCTCAAAACTAAGAATATAAATCAGATATCCAAGGGTACAAGGGAGGGGCCTGGCCTTTTTAGCGCCCTGAGCTCACCCCTTCCTTGCCGCGGAGGTTGCCACCCTACAACTGCGCATTTGGCGTCCCCGCTCAATGAAGACTGTCCCTATAGGCCCTAACCAGACCCTAACAGATATAAGGTGACAGTACTAACAAGGACAATTACAGAACTGAACCAAACCAAGTCTAATATAGATAATACCAATATATTATAGCCAATATGATTCAATTGGGAAATGATAGGGTACAATGACCCAAGACAAACCACCCAGTTGGATAAATGCGGCTCCTATCAGAAACCACCCGACGCGTTTCCCCTCATCTATCTGAGGTTCTTCAGGAGTGGAATGAAGGTTAGTTCGACAAGACAACAGATATGTAAATAATAAATGCTGGTAGTCCCATGCAAAACTGAGAAGCCAGTAGTCCCTGAATCTGTATAATCCCAATATCTTTAGACTAAATCCAGTAGCTAAAAGGCCTAGAAAACAGTCCCAAGTCTTTTTCACCCATCTGGGTAACAGGGATTAGCCAGGTTATCTATGCATATAGTGATGGGAATAAATTCAAAGGGATGAAAAGCAGCCACTCATTAGGATACACAAAATTAACCACTTATCTCAGGCCTCAATAAGCATCCGATAGAGACGATCCTCACAGGACTCCTTGAATAATAAACTAGTCCAGTAACCCCAACAAAGCAGTAAGTGAGCTCCTCAATAGAGATGAGCGAACCGGTCGCGGTTCGGCTCGAGGTCGGTTCGCCGAACAGGGGTCCCGTTCGAGTTCGGCTCGTCGAACGTTCGACGAACCGAACTCGAGCCAATAGGCTATCATGGGAGGCAATCACAAACACATAAAAATGCATTATAAATGTACACAAACAGTTAATAAACATTGCCATAACACTTACCGGTCCTCGCGATCCCTTCTGCACTCTGTCTCCTGCCGCTATTCCATCCGATGATCGCTGAATCCTCCCAGTGACGGCACTGCCAGCAGAGATGCAGGACCTATCGTGATGTCAAAATAGCCATGTGACCAGTCACGTGGCTATTATCTCATTGGCTACAGACTGGTCACATGACTATGACGCGTCATGTAGGACCTGCGAGTGCATCTCTCCGGTACACGGTGCACATATGTGTTTTGCCGTGTACCGGCGACATGTTCTAGCACACGGTCGACTCCCCGTTCCGTTAGGGACCGGCTGACACAGCCGGTCATTAACGGAGATCACCGTTGCCATAGCAACGCAGTTAGCGGTGACGTCACCGCTAACCGCGGCTCCAAGAGCACCGTTGCTATGGTAACGCGTCTGTCAGCGTTACCGCTGTTACCGCTGACAGCCAGCACTGATCACTCACGGAGTGAAGGCTGCACGCTGCTTCCCGATTGTAGTGAGGATTGTAGTGAGGATGAGGTTCCCCAGCCCCAAGTGATGAGCTGGTGAACCTCATCCTCACTACAATCGTCATTACTACTACACTAGTGAGGATTGTAGTGAGGATGAGGCTCCCCAGCCCCAAGTGATGAGCTGGGGAACCTCATCCTCACTACAATCGTCACTACTACTACACTAGAAAGAAAGAAGACAGAAGAGCAGGATCGTGGAGGGCTGACAGGGAGTAATAAAGATGGAGTCTCTAATGTGTCTGTGTATTTATTTCTATTAAAGTATTTTTTCTCTGTGTGGTGTCTTTTTTTAACCCTTTATTGGAGATTCTTAATGGCCGGGTCAAACGTGCCTGACATTAAGAATCTCTGGCTTAATACTGGCTAGTAAAACAAAGCCAGTATTAACTCATGATTACCCAACAAGCCACCCGGCTCCAGGGCTGTTGGAAGAGTTGGATACAGCGCCAGAAGATGGCGCTTCTATGAAAATGCCTTTTTCTGAGGCGGCTGCAGACTGCAATTCACAGCAGTGGGGCCCAGAAAGCTCAGGCCAACCTGTGCTGCGGATTCCAATCCCCAGCTGCCTAGTTGTACCCGGCTGGACACAAAAATGGTGCGAAGCCCACGTCATTTGTTTTTTAATTATTTCATGAAATAAGTGAAATAATTAAAAAAAAACGGGCTTCCCTATATTTTTGGTTCCCAGCCGGGTACAAATAGGCAACTGGGGGTTGGAGGCAGCCCGTGGCTGCCTGCTATACCTGGCTAGCATACAAAAATATGGCGAAGCTCACGTCCTTTTTTTGTAGTTTTTTGGCAAAAAAAATAAAAAATGCTTCCCTGGATTTTCCATTGCCAGTGAAGGTAACACCAAGCAGTGGGGGTTAGCAGCCAGTAGCTGCTTGGATTACCCTTAGCTAGCAATACAAAAAATGCAGCGGGAGCCCATATATATTTTTTTTAATTATTTATTTAAATAACTAAAAATAAAATGGGCTTCCCTGTATTTTGATTGCTGGACATCACAGTGCTGTAAAAATAAATCTTTAAAGGGAACCTGTCATCAGAAATTTCGCCCAAAAGCTAAAAGCTTCCCCCTCTGCAGCTCCTGGGCTGCATTCTAGGAAGGTCCCTGTTATTATTGTGCCCCATGTGAGACTAAAATAAAGCCTTTATAAAGTTCTACCTTTTTGTATGCAGCTTCTGTAAATGTGTCACGGGGGCGGGCTCTCTGCCGTCCGTTATTCTGCCTCCTGGTCCTCTATGCCGCCCCCATCGCTCCTTTCCATATCTGATGCACCGCCCACTGCTCCAGCCATCCCCGCGCATGCCCAGTGCCAGTCTCACAGGACTGAGCAGTGTGACCGCTGGTGACGTGTGCGCAGGCAAGTGATTATGGGCGGGACTGTGACTGTTATCAGCAAGTACCCGCCCATAATCTCGTGAGCGCGCAAACCTCTCCAGCATTCACACTGAGCTCAGTGTAGATGCTAGACTGTATGGGCTGCTTCCAGGGATGACGTCCCTTTGTCATGTGATAGTATTTTGAACACGCCCCTATCACATGACAAAGGGACGTCATCCCTGGAAGCAGCCCATACAGTCTAGCATCTACACTGAGCTCAGTGTGAATGCTGGAGAGGTTTGCGCGCTCACGAGATTATGGGCGGGTACTTGCTGATAACAGTCACAGTCCCGCCCATAATCACTTGCCTGCGCACACGTCACCAGCGGTCACACTGCTCAGTCCTGTGAGACTGGCACTGGGCATGCGCGGGGATGGCTGGAGCAGTGGGCGGTGCATCAGATATGGAAAGGAGCGATGGGGGCGGCATACAGGACCAGGAGGCAGAATAACGGACGGCAGAGAGCCCGCCCCCGTGACACATTTACAGAAGCTGCATACAAAAAGGTAGAACTTTATAAAGGCTTTATTTTGGTCTCACATGGGGCACAATAATAACAGGGACCTTCCTAGAATGCAGCCCAGGAGCTGCAGAGGGGGAATCTTTTAGCTTTTGGGCGAAATTTCTGATGACAGGTTCCCTTTAAAAAAATGACGTAGCGCTCCGCGGTATTTTTGATTCTCAGCGCAGATAAAGCAGACAGCTATGGGTTGCCACCCCCATCTGCCTGCCGTTACCTTGGTTGGCAATCAAAATACAGGGAAGCCCATTAATTTTTTCTATTTAAAAAATAGTTAAAAAAAAATGACGTTGGATCCCCTCATTTTTGATAGCCAGCTAGGGTAAAGCAGATGGCTGTAGCCTGAAAACCACAGCTGGCAGATTTACCGTGGTTGGGGATCCAATGTGGAGGTCCCCTCAGGCTCTTTTTTATAATTATTTTATAAATATTAATAATTACACAATAAAAGTAGGGTCCCCCCCAAATTGGATCACCAGCCAAGGTAAAGCGGACAGCTGTGGTCTGGTATTCTCAGGGTGGGAAGGTCGATAGTTATTGGGCCTTCACAGCCTAAAAATAGCAGGCCGCAGGCACCCCAAACGTGGCGCATCCACTAGATGCGCCAATCCTGGCGCTTCACCCCAGCTCATCCCGTGCCCTGGTGCAGTGGCAAACGGGGTAATAAATCGGGTTGATACTAGCTGTAAAGTAACCTGAGATTAAGCCCAGCAGTTTGTGATGTCATGGCGTCTATTAGATACCCAACATCATAAACTGTCAGTACTAACAAAAAAAAAAAAATCGACAAAAGAAATTTATTTGAAAAAACAGTCCCCAAAACATTTCCTCTTTCACCAATTTATTGTAAGAAAAAAATAAAGGGGTCCCACGACGACTCTGGACCGTCTAGAATATGGGGGGGAGACACTCAGGGAACGTATCCCCCATTTTCTAGGAGTGCGGACCCTTCATGTGAGGAGTGTGGGTGCAATGAATCTGCACTCACTCTTCTCGGGTCCACAGCAGCAGAGTCCATGTCGTAATGGTTGCTACCAAAGCTGCAATGCCCTGCTCATGAGGTAAGGGCATGCCTAATCAGGAGAACTACTGTAGAGGAAGCTCTGCTCACTGGTATATAGGTGCTCAGAGGTAATAATAGATAAAATTAGTGAGTAACATCGGCACTCTAAATCTCCCAGACTAAGTCAGTAAGTCACAACGGATAGTAATGCAAAATCACTCTTTATTGGTCCGTATTAAGAAAAAATTTTTTTTCAGAAGCATATATGTTTTTGTCCAAAACAAGTTACAAATGACGTATCGGCCTGAGCCTTCGTCAGATTGGACTTATCTGCATGTAATCATGAAAAATGACAATAATCAGTATCACATAAGAGTGAGAGAACAATAACATAAACTCGAACAATGTAGAGGTACAATTGGGATGCAGCAAAAAAATTGCAACACAGCAAGAAATGAAACACATGATACAAATGTCATAATACAGTACAAGGACAATATAGTAATGACAAATATGGGGTCAGAGTAGGCTTAGACAGCTCTGGTACGAAAGAGATGTCAATCATAAAGTAACATGTGCAGTAGGTGTAGAGCTACACTATGCATGGCAGAGCTAATGGGTAGATCGACCATAGAAAAAGAATGGAGAAAAAGTGGAGAAAAAGTGGAGAAAAAGTGGAGAACAAAATGGAGAAAAAGTGGAGAAAAAGTGGAGAAAAAGTGGAGAATAAGTGGAGAAAAAGTGGAGAAAAAGTGGACAAAAAATGGAGAAAAAATTGGAGAAAAAGTGGAGAAAAAGTGGAGAATAAGTGGAGAAAAAGTGGAGAAAAAGTGGAGAAAAAGTGAAGAATAAGTGGAGAAAAAATGGGGAATAAGTGGAGAAAAAATGGAGAAAAAAATGGAGAAAAAGTGGAGAAAAAGTGGAGAAAAAGTGGAGAAAAAATGGAGAAAAAGTGGAGAAAAAGTGGAGAAAAAGTGGAGAATAAGTGGAGAAAAAGTGGAGAAAAAGTGGAGAAAAAATGGAGAAAAAAATGGAGAATAAGTGGAGAAAAAGTGGAGAAAAAGTGGAGAAAAAATGGAGAAAAAAATGGAGAAAAAGTGGAGAAAAAGTGGAGAAAAAGTGGAGAAAAAGTGGAGAATAAGTGGAGAAAAAGTGGAGAAAAAGTCGAGAAAAAATGGAGAAAAAAATGGAGAAAAAGTGGAGAAAAAGTGGGGAAAAAGTGGAGAAAAAGTGGAGAAAAAGTGGAGAAAAAGTGGAGAAAAAGTGAAGAATAAGAGGAGAAAAAATGGAGAATAAGTGGAGAAAAAATGGAGAAAAAAATGGAGAAAAAGTGGAGAAAAAGTGGAGAAAAAATGGAGAAAAAAATGGAGAAAAAGTGGAGAAAAAGTGGAGAAAAAGTGGAGAAAAAGTGGAGAATAAGTGGAGAAAAAGTGGAGAAAAAGTGGAGAAAAAGTGGAGAAAAAGTGAAGAAACAGTGGAGAAAAAGTGGAGAATAAGTGGAGAAAAAATGGAGAAAAAAATGGAGAAAAAGTGGAGAAAAAGTGGAGAAAAAGTGGAGAAAAAATGGAGAAAAAAATGGAGAAAAAGTGGAGAAAAAGTGGAGAAAAAGTGGAGAAAAAGTGGAGAATAAGTGGAGAAAAAGTGGAGAATAAGTGGAGAAAAAGTGGAGAAAAAGTGGAGAAAAAATGGAGAAAAAAATGGAGAAAAAGTGGAGAAAAAGTGGAGAAAAAGTGGAGAAAAAGTGAAGAAAAAGTGGAGAAAAAGTGGAGAAAAAAATGGAGAAAAAATGGAGAAAAAAATGGAGAAAAAGTGGAGAAAAAGTGGAGAAAAAGAGGAGAAAAAGTGGAGAATAAGTGGAGAAAAAGTGGAGAAAAAGTGGAGAAAAAATGGATAAAAAATGGAGAAACAAATGGAGAAAAAAATGGAGAAAAAGTGGAGAAAAAGTGGAGAAAAAGTGGAGAAAAAGTGGAGAAAAAGTGGAGAAAAAATGGAGAAAAAAAGAAAGAAAAAAAATGGAGAAAAAGTGGAGAAAAAGTGGAGAAAAAGTGGAGAAAAAGTGGAGAAAAAATGAAGAAAAAATGGAGAAAAAAATGGAGAAAAAATGGAGAAAAAGTGGAGAAAAAGTGGAGAAAAAGTGGAGAAAAAGTGGAGAAAAAGTGGAGAAAAAAAGGAGAAAAAGTGGAGAAAAAGTGGAGCACCCTTTGGTGCCTTTCATGTGGCACTAAGGGTTGCTTAGCTTTGTATTTAGCCAAAAAAATGAAAAAAAAAATGACGTAGGGTTCCCCCTAGTTTTGTAGCCAGCTAGGGTAAAGCAGACGGCTGCAGCCTGCAGACCACAGCTGGCAACCTCACCTTGGCTGGTAATCCAAAACTGAGGGCACCCCACACTGTTATTTTAAATTAAATAAATAATTAAAAAAAAAAACATGTAGGGGTCCCCCAAAATTGGATCACCAGCCAAGGTAAAGCAGACAGCTGGGGCCTGATATTCTCAGACTAGGGAGGTCCATGGTTATTGGACTCTCCCCAGCCTAAAAATAGCAGGACGCAGCCGCCCCAGAAGTGGCGCATCCATTAGATGCGCCAATCCTGGTGCTTCGCCCCAGCTCATCCCGCGCCCTGGTGCGGTGGCAAACGGGGTAATATATGGGGTTAATACCAGATGTGTAATGTCACCTGGCATCAAGCCCTGGGGTTGGTGAGGTCAGGCGTCTATCAGATACCCGACATCACCAACCCAGTCTGTAATAAAAAAAAAATAGACGACAAACACATTTTTATTTGAAAAAACACTCCCCAAAACATTCCCTCTTTAACCAATTTATTAGAATGAAAAACAAATCCAGGTCTGGTGTAATCCAAGGGGTTGCCATGACGATCCACACTGTCCCAGTCAATGAAGAGCAGGATGTTCCCCATTGGCTGGGAGAGCAGTGCAGTGACCTGAGCTAACATCAATGGGTCAGCCCAGGTCACTGCAGGGCATGACAAGTGCTGCTGTCAGCGAGGTACATTACCTGCGCTGATCTCCTGCACACTGACAGCCCCTGTCTCTGAGTACAATGACCGGCGCCTTCACACCAAGTATCGTGAGAGGCCCGTGACGTCACCGCTAGTCAGTCTCGGGTCGGAAGCGAGAGGTGATGTGACAAGCGGCGGCCATGGAAGACAGTGACAGCGCTGAGGTCAGGATGGCGGGACTTCATCACCGCAGGTAAGCCGAGCGGGACCATGTGTGTGTGTGTGTGTGTGTGTGTGTGTGTGTACGTGTGTACATGCCGCGGGCAGGAGGGGGCGGAGCGAGCTGAGCGGGGAAGTGTGGGCTTCCTGCACGTAACTAGGATAAACATCGGGTTACTAACCAAAGCGCTTTGCTTGGATACCCGATGTTTATCTTGGTTACCAGCTTCTGGCAGGCTGCCAGCGATGGCTCCTGCACACTGTAGCTGTAAAAAGCCTTGCTTTTTGCTGCTAGAACCGTTCTCGAACGTATCTAGAACTATCGAGCTTTTGCAAAAAGCTCGAGTTCTAGTTCGATCTCGAACAGCCCCCAAAATCACTCGAGCCTAGAACTGGATAACCTCGAACCGCGAACCGCGCTCAACTCTACTCCTCAAGTCATCACCCTCCAGTTTAGATGCAGACACAGTGACAAGGTGCAGGTTTAGGGGACAGAGGCCAATCATGTGGTGAGACTGCAAGGAATACCTCTGAACATTGTATCTGATAGGGGGGTAAGATTTGTCTCCAAACTCTGGAGAGTGTTTTGTAGGAAATTGAGGTTTGAGTTGTCAATTTTCTCTGCTTACCACACTCAAGCCAATAGTTAGACAGAAAGACCCAATCAATTGTTGAAACAAATTTTAAGGTTTTTTGTTGTGGCTCAGCAGGAGGCTAGTCCTTATATTTTTCTCTTGCTGAGTTTGTCCTTAACAGTATGGTCAATCAGTCTACTGGAACCATGCCTTTTTGCTGCAATTATGCTTTTCATTCTCATTTTAGTGAATTTACTAAGATGAGTTCTTGGTGTTCTGGAATAAAGGTTGCCATACAGAAACTTGAGGATGTATGGAGGGAGATTCTTTAAAGTATTGGGATGGCTCAGCATTGCCAAAAACGGAAGACCGATAGGAAATGTTTGATGGGCAACAACTTCAATATAACTGATAAGGTGTTGTTATCATCCCAAAAAATTAAGCTAAAAATTCAATCAGCAAAGTTGGGTCCTAAATTTATTGGCCTGTATGAGATTTTGGAGGTTGGTAAACCAGTTTGGCCTTTAGATTAAAGGTACCGTCACACTAAGCGACGCTACAGCGATCCCACCAGCAACCTGACCTGGCAGGGATCGCTGGAGCATCGCTACATGGGTTGCTGGTGAGCTGTCACACAGGCAGATCTCACCAGCGACCAGTGACCAGCATCCGTTATTTACCTTGGTTACCATCGCACACCGCTTAGCGCTGGCTCCCTGCACGCCTAGCCACAGTACACATCGGGTTAATTACCCGATGTGTACTCTGCTACGTGTGCAGGCAGCAGGGAGCTGGCTTCTGCGGACGCTGGTAACCACGGTAAACATCGGGTAACCAAGAAGCCCTTACCTTGGTTACCCGATATTTACCTTCGTTACCAGCGTTTGCCGCTCTCACACTGCCAGTGCCGGCTCCCTGTTCCCTGCACTCCTAGCCACAGTACATATCGGGTTAATTACCTGATGTGTACTCCGGCTACGTGTGCAGAGAGCAGGGAGCTGGCACTGACAGCGTGAGAGTGGCGGATGCTGGTAACGAAGGTAAAAATCGGGTAACCAAGGTAAGGGCTTCTTGGTTACCCGATATTTACATTGGTTACCAGCGTCCGCAGAAACCGGCTCCCTGCTCACTGCACATTCAGTTGTTGCTCTCTCGCTGTCACACACAGCGATGTGTGCTTCACAGCGGGAGAGCAACAACTAAAAAATGGTCCAGGACATTCAGCAACAACCAACGACCTCACAGCAGGGGCCAGGTTGTTGCTGGATGTCACACACAGTGACATCACTAGCAACATCGCTGTTACGTCACAAAAATCGTGCCTTAGCAGCAATGTTGCTAGCGATGTTGCTTAGTGTGACGTGGCCTTAAGACTTCCTCTGATGCTTCGTGTCCCAAATGTGTTCCATAAATTCTAGGAGAAAATGTTTGTTCTGTTAGTGTTATCTGTCTCATCTCTGCTTCCTCCTGTTTCTGTTAATTGAGGATTTCAATATGAGGTGCAGAAGATTCCTTCTACAGGTGTGTCTGGAAGCAGTGATTGACAGTTCAGCTGTCCAATCTTGGGCAGGGGTGAGCTAAGCTGTCTGTATGGTTCAATAGGATAAGGCACTTCTACCGAATTTCTAGTTGCCAGGGTGCTCAGGTAGGTTTCCAAACCATATACAGTAATAATGTATACAAGGCACTCCCGAATTCAGTAAAATATGATATTTTTTTATTATTTCATACTCAGTATAGTCAAGTCAGATGTTGCAGCCCAAACATGGCCTTCATCAGTAACTAGCACCTGAGATAAATAGAGATCAATTATAATTTCACTGCTTTCATTGGCAGTATTTGGAATGCTAGCAGATATGTGACTTTGATCTGCAGCATGTTATTTCTGCCATGGGCAGTTGCAGTAATGCTATTAAGAAAGTTTCTGTGGTTTGTAGCCTATCATTAGCAGTATCACACAGCAGCGGATACTGCTAATGATATTCTACACACCAAAGAAACTTTCTTGATCGCATTACTGCATCTGCCCATGGCAGACATAACATGCTAAAGATCAATGTCACATATCTGCTAGCATTCCAAATAATGCCAATGAAAGCAGTTAAACTATAACTGATCTCTATTCATCTCAGGGGCTAGTTACTGATGAAGGCCATATTTGGGCCGCAACATGTGACTTGACTATACTAAGTATGAAATAATAAAAAAATCATCATATTTTACTGAATTCGGGAGTGCCTTGTATATATTAAAGCTGTCAGTATGGTGATAGACAGTTCTGCCAGCTGTTATTGTCTGGAGACAGCTGACATTCCTGAAAATATCCCATTCAACGGTAAACTCCTTTCCTATCCAGGGATAGAGGCAACCCAAGAACTATGAACTACTACCTCAAGAGTCCAGGAGGAAAAAACCTGGTAAACCCCAAAAACAGAGCACAAGAGTGGTTGGAAACTAACATGCTGCAACCCCCTGACTATGTATTTACAACTAGAAATAGCGGTGGAGCATATCTAGTCTACCTAGATGCCTCGTCCCCACCTAAGAAACTAGCTAGCCTCAAAGATAAAGAAAGGAATCCTAACTTCCCTCAGAGCAGCCCCAAAGAGATAGCTAAAGCCCCCAACATATATCGATGATGAAATAAGAAGCAAACTATACACAGTTGGTTAGGAATAGACTTAAGCAAAGAGAGGCCCATCTTATTAAGACACAAAAGGATAGGATAGATCACTGAGTGCAGTCAGCAAAAACCCTAATATATGCCAACTTCTGATGCTCAAAATTGCCTTAGGACCACATGATCTTCCACCCACTTCATCAGGGAACTCATGTGCAAAGCACCAGACAGGTTTAGCATCCAAAAGAGGTTGTAACAAATAAAATATATTTGAGCGAAAAAAAGCAGAACAATGTTCAGACAGAGAGAAAAACTCACTATGCGTTTTTTCACTGAGAATGAACAGTTTCCATAGCATTTCAAAGCTAATTAAAACAGAATCAAAATAAGCATTGCACACAAAAGAAAACCATTCAGTCACAGAAAAGAAGACAAAGTACTTATCCCAGGCTCCAAAGGGGAGATCAGGATGACTAAAAAAAAATTTACAAAACAGGGAAAAATTGCATACAAAAAAGCAGACAAACTGCAGCAGACAGCACTGGAGATCTCCAAAAGAAAATACAGGCTGGAGCACACTGAGAAATGTCTGGTGGGACACCGGCACACAGCAGACATGACAGGAGGAGTTGGGATTCAAGATATGTTCACTAGAGCAAAACTGACACAGGAAATGATATCGCCGGCATCAGCTTGAGGCAGAATCTCCTTATTTATACACCAAGGGCTGGACATGATTGGACCATGCACCTCTCTCAGTGACAAGCTAGGAACCTGACGACTCCCTTCCAGCACTGACTACTGGAAGGAACCAAGAAACATCCTCAGGAAGAATCTTAACCCCTTCACAACCAGCACCAACCAAACCAACAAAAAAGGCCACTTTACACACAGAGATAAATCTTTGGCAGATCTGCGATTGCAGTGAAATTGTGGACAATCAGTGCCAGGTTTGTGGCTGTGTACAAATGGAAAAATATGTCCATGATTTCACTGCAACCACAGATCTGCCAAAGATGTATCTCTGTGTGTAAAGTGGCCTAAACATCATCCATACCAGTCATCCAATAAGAAACAGGGTCTTGCTGAGCTTTCTATATGGTGATTGACAACTCAGCCATAGAATCAGGGCTGGGGCGGGCAAGATTTCCTTCATATGTCTCCTGTTTTGAGTGATTACTCTGCTATTTAGCTGCTTTCAATCACTGCCAGTTGCAGCTTTGCTTAAGTGTTTTTTGCTTGCTCTGTGCTCTGAGTTTGTGCATTCTAATCTTTGCTGCCTGACTTTGAATTTGCCTTTAATATCCATTTGCCTATCCTCTTTATCTTGATCTGCTACCTTCTTGGAATTCTGACCCCAATTTATTACATGACTACGCTTTTGTCTTACCCCTCTGTCTATGGCAAATTTGGCGCCCCTGACCTTGTCAGGCACCACTGATTACTGCACCCATGCTGGGACAGTACTTCCAGGTAATCCTAAGGGCCAGAACGAAGTGTGTACGTAAAGACACATAGCAACCAGGTCTCCCACACCTTTAGAGGGGACCCTTGGATAGTCTCCAGAGTGGGCTAGCTTTCAAATCTCATAAAGGGGTGGAGCGGAGAGGCTGAGAGCTAAAGTGCAGAGGTTGTCAGTGTAATTTGCCGCAACGCCTTGTGAGAAGCCGGGCCTACTACCTCAGCGGATGTTCAGGTCACGGTGTCTCCGATGGCTCCAGCAAATCCCTAGGTTAGGTGGCAAATTATAAAGAGAAAAATAACAGAGATAGGAGACTATGAATTGTGGTGATATCTGCCAGGTTTAAGGCCGCTGAAGGAAGACAGACACCGAGGATTCTGTGAAAATGTAAATGAGGAACTTTACTGAAATCTTGTAGCCAACCTTTAGTCAATCAATGTTGTTTTTCCATTTCCAATACACAGTCATTTCATAGCAATAAATAAAGAGATCTCTTACACAGTGGACTAGTTCAAGCGTTTTTCCTATCCCGGCCTTGGGAGGATGGATGTCACTATCAATTGGATTAACTGCGTTTTCAGTACTCTGTTGTTGCAGAAACGGGGCGCTCCGAATAGTGTGATAATTACACTCCCCACATATCTCAATGGAGGTCTCTTTTTTTTCTGCTGCATCAAAGCAACTCAACCGCATCTAACCGGTTTTTCTTTTAACTGCCTCCTCAAGCTCCGCCCCCAACAGCCACTTCCTTGCTTTAAAATTAATTGCAATACTAAAGCAAGGCAGTAGAGGGCAGCATAACGCTAAATAATTTACCTCCTCCCAAGGTGGGGAATAGGTGTCACAAATGTAATCACATAGATAATACAGAACACACATTAGTTGTGGCTTTTCTGGTCACTACATATACCCCCTTACTTAAACAGAGCTGTCCCCAGCGTTTGCCACCATAGATATCTGTTATACCATAACACAGGTCACCTTCAAATTTGAGCCAAAGTGCTACTTTAGTCACAATTCTCAACAGCGGGTTGTGACACCAGCGTCTACACCTTCCAATTGTGGGGTGTAGACTTAGTAACTAAGCAACATGTGAGTTGCAGTGGGGCGCTAAGTTAGGGCAGAACCCTATGTCTATAGCAAATCTATGGGGTCCATTCAATACTTCTGCTTATAGATTACATCGGAATTCCTAGAAAGGATTCTGTCTCAGGTTGGCAAACCCGTTAAGATATAGGTGGAAACCCGAATAACTGCAAAATATGTACCATGGTTGATGTTGAGGTACTAGGAATAGAGTAATGTTCTTCCTACTCTCTGTAAAAACTTTGAGGGCACTTGATAATCATGAAAATACCATAACATCAGATAAACATGCATTTCAGTGCAACAATAAACTTTGTAGCATTTTCAATAACTCAAAAAATTAACAAAATAAACACAAATACCTGAGTCTCTTTGGAGGTAGCATAGCTTGTTCTTGTGAACAAATCTTCCTGTCTCAAAACTTGAATAACAGCCTTAAAGTCATGTGTAAAAATGTGTAAGTGTTTTGGTCCCCGGGTGCAGAGTCGGGGCACACAGTCCATTAATGTGGCTGCACCGGCTGTTTTTTTTTTTGTTGTTTTTTTTTTTAGTCCCTGTGTTTCAATAAGGATGGATGCAGCAAAGTGTTAAAACCAACAAAACAAAAATTAAATTAAGCAAAAATTAACTAACAAACTGAAAAAAAATAGTCTTTTTCAGAAGAAAACAGGAAAAATGTAAAAATCATTGTACAAGTTTTAGTCTAAATATCTCGCTGAACCACAAATACCACATTTTAATATCCATCAGACGGCATCATAACCATGAAAATACACTAAGTAACTCCTCAAGGAAATCACTCAAATGCCAAAATGTCATAAAACAACAATTTTTTATTAACATATTCATTAAAAAATGACAGTTTTAATTATTGGCACAATGGGACAGTGTAAACCACAAGTGAGTCCCTCCTAACAAAGGAGGGGTAGGTGCGGGCGCAGTCAGACCATCCGTATAGGTCAGAGATTAAATACATATAGTCCAGAATATGGTCATGGGACCTCAAGGGTACATCTCATATGCAGAAAGCACATCGCTGGGACACCACCATAAAGTACACACTGGGAGGTTGATGGGACTGTTATGTACTCTTATCAGTAAATAGAACTCTCTATGTATAAATGTCCTTGCAAACCTCCTGGGTATACCCATACTGATGGGATATAAGTGGTTTAGAACAACACTTTTTGTGTGTACTTTATGGTGGTGTCCCAGCGATGTGCTTTCTGCATATGAGATGTACCCTTGAGGTCCCATGACCATATTCTGGACTATATGTATTTAATCTCTGACCTATACGGATGGTCTGACTGCGCCCGCACCTACCCCTCCTTTGTTAGGAGGGACTCACTTGTGGTTTACACTGTCCCATTGTGCCAATAATTAAAACTGTCATTTTTTAATGAATATGTTAATAAAAAATTGTTGTTTTATGACATTTTGGCATTTGAGTGATTTCCTTGAGGAGTTACTTAGTGTATTTAAATATCTCGCTGGCAACTGACCTTTGTTGATCCTTTGAGAGCGTCGGACAAGGGTAGTTTCCTCCATAGGATCAGGATATATCTCTGCAGGGTCAGTTCTGGGATTAGTTCTTCTTGCAGGGAGCGACTCTTGATCAGGAGTTGTCTGTCTTTGTCCACGGGTAGACATCATAGGACCAAAACACCAAGATAACGGGTAATTTATATCAAATTCCGGAAAAGATGAACTTTGGGATCTTCTGGACTTAGGGAAGGGTTCATACTCAAATAACTCGTCTGCAGGTGGTGAATCAGGATAGAGGTATTCAGACTTACAGAGTTTCAGTCTATTCCTATGAACAACCTTGGGTTCTTGGGTATCTTTCTGGATACAATAAATGTCATTCCCTGGGTATGGAATTCCTTGGATGATGTAAGGCTGTCTCTCCCATTGTGTATCTAGTTTTCCTGTACGATGATCGTTTCTCAACCAGATCCTATCACCAACATGCAAAGGTGTAGCTTTTGCTTGTTTATCAAAATTATGTTGCTGTCTGTTGCGAATTTGTTCCATACGGAGATCTACGATTTCTTGTGCTTCCACCAGGCGTCTTTGATGGTCACTCACCCAATCAGTAGCAGGCAGAGGATTAATTTCATCTGAGATGGTCACATCTAGAGCAAGGTCAGCTGGTAGTTTTCCTTAGCATCCAAACATCAGATAATATGGGGTATAACCCGTAGAACATTGCGTGGTGTTGTTTTATATATATATAGATGAGCTCTGGGAGTAATGTTGGCCAGTCAGATTTTCTGTGAGCTGGAATAGTTTTTAGCAATTTCAGGATGGTTTGATTCATCTTCTCGCAAAGCCCGTTACACTGCGGGTGGTATGCTGTAGTTCTGAGCTTCTGACAATTGTATAACATGCACATTTCTTGGAAGAGTTGTGATTCAAAGGCTGAGCCTCGATCGGTCAATATCTTCTCTGGGCACCCATAAGGTAGCAAGAAGGATTTCCAGAGGATAGCAGCGGTAGTTTTAGCAGTTAGATCTTTCACAGGGATGGCCACTACAAATTTTGTGAAGTAATCAATGATGGTTAGGACATAGCTATGTCCGGTTCTGCTGGGCTCTACTTTCAGATGATCAATGGCTACCATTTCTAATGGATGTTAACTCACAATTGGATGCAGTGGTGCTTTCTGATCAGCTTTCATTTTTTTCCTAGTTACACAAGTGTGACATTCCTGGCCCCATTTTTCAATGTCTGCCCTCATGCCAATCCAATAAAATCGACGACAGACTGTGGCCTCTGTCTTCTGCACTCCAAAGTGACCAGACTGGTCATGATAGGCAGTGAGAACCATGTCTACATCTCTCCTTGGGATCACAATTTGATGGAGACGACTAACTGTGATGGGATCCATGCTACTACGGTACAACAATCCTTTCTTCACAAAGAACCGTTTTCGTTGTCTCCACAGACGAATAAGTTCAGGGTCAGCATCACCTCTGCGAATTCTCCCGGGAGGTTTTCCTGTTATCAGGAATTCTGAAATTTCAGCAATAACTCTACTTTCAGTCTGTACTTGTATCCATCTAGTTTCATCTAGTAGGGGTTCTGAACTAGCTCCTTGTGAGTAGGAGTCAGTCGTTTCCTGCAAAAAGGCACTGGCCACCTTTTGTTGAGCAAATCGAGCATAGAAGTTTGGCATTTCCACTTCTTCCCAGTGATCTTCATCTGGCAAGGGATCTGAAGTGTCTGGTAATCGGGATAAAGCATCGGCATTTTCATTGGACTTCCCAGCACGATACTTGATGACAAAGTCGTAGTTAGCAAGTCTTGACGCCCATCTCTGTTCCAAAGCTCCCAGTCTAGCTGTGCTTAAATGAGCGAGAGGCTTGTTCTCAGTGTAGGCGATAAATGGAGAAGCAGCTAGATAGTCCTTGAACCGCTCTGTAACGGCCCACACGAGAGCGAGAAACTCTAGTTTAAAAGAACTGTAATTTTGATCATTACGTTCTGCTCCTTTAAGAGATCTGCTACCCATTCTTTTTCTTCTTGCTTCTGGCTTAAGACTGCTCCTAGCCCCTTTAGGCTGGCGTCGGTATAAAGACGGAAAGGCTTGCTGTAATCTGGATAAGCTAAAATAGGTGGAGTGGTAAGCTTCTTTTTGAGCTGTTGAAAGGCAACTTCTTGCTCTTCTGTCCAGTGGTTAACAATGGATTTCTTTCCTTCCTTTTGTGGATGACCACGTAAAAGCTCTTGCAGTGGTGCAGCAATTTGGGCATAGTTAGGTATAAAGCGTCTATAGTAGCCTGTAAAACCTAAGAAACTTCGGACTTCTTTCAGGGTAGTGGGTGTGGGCCAATCCCTGACCACGGCGGTTTTGTCTGGATCAGGTCTTACTCCTTCAGCACTCACGACATGTCCTAAGTAGCGTACTTGGGTCTGTAATAAGTGACACTTTGAGGGTTTGACTTTGAGGCCGTGTTTAATGAGAATCTGGAGAACTTCTGCTAGGTGTTGTAAGTGGTCATCATAAGATTTGGAGTAGACAATGACATCGTCCAGATAAAGCAAAACAGTCTCAAAATTTTTGTGGCCCAAACAACGTTCCATTAGCCTTTGAAAAGTTCCTGGGGCATTAAAAAGTCCGAAAGGCATGTCATTAAACTCAAAGAGGCCCATTGGGGAGGTAAACGCTGTTTTCTCACGATCGTCCTCTGACATAGGCACTTGCCAGTATCCACATGTTAAATCTAAGGTGGAGAAATATGCAGCAGACCCTAGAGCTGTTAGTGATTCTTCAATGCGCGGTAATGGGTATGCATCTTTATGGGTAATGCTATTTATCTTGCGATAGTCCACGCAGAATCGGATACTGCCATCTTTTTTCTTCACCAAAACTACAGGTGCAGCCCAGGGACTGTGGCTTTCTCGGATTACTCCAGCATATTTCATTTCTTGGATCATTTTTTTTACAGGCTGATACAAGGCTGGTGGAATAGGTCTGTACCGCTCTTTAATGGGAGGATGAGAACTAGTGGGGATGGTATGTGTTATCTCTCATACTTTACCATAATCCATAGGATGTTTACTAAAGGCTTGGTGTAATTCTTGGACAAGCTTCAGTACTTCTTCAATTTGTTTAGGTGGGGTGGTCACCTCTCCTACATGTATGTCAGACCACCACAATGTTTCCAGAGCTCCACTGTTTTCTTCCAATACTTGAGTCGCCTGTTGGACTTCTTTTCGAGTGGGGCTCACTACATCCTGATAGGAAATTATGGATAATTTAGCTACAGGATAGTACCTTCTCAGTTCCACTGCAGTGTCACCTAGGTTTAGCATACAAATTGGTACCCTTCCTGCAGATACAGTAACGAGACTCCTTGCGGTCATAAGCGTAGGATGTTCTGCCATGGGTAAGGATTCTACTAGGGCATGATAGTCTTGTCCTTGGATCCCTGGTCGAGCACGACACCACAGCATAGTTTCAGTGTTGGGTTGCAAAATGACAGGACGTACATCGCAGATGCGAGCACGGCAGATTTCACCTCAAGGATTACTGAACTGCTGCTGTGCTGACAACACTTTGATAGTTCTCTGCAATACTTTTTGCTGTGCTTGTGATGCCGTAGGTACAGATTTGTGAAGAGCCTCTAACATTTCACCATAGCAGTTGCGCAGGACATTCATACCTAGGATTACAGAGGTATCTGGTCTTTCTGGGACATTTATAACCAGAACTCCCTGTTGTGGAAGCTGGGTTTCTCCTGCACAAATAAAGGGTTCCCAATAATCTGTTATTGGTACAGACTGTCCATTAGTGGCTATGACATCTAACCACTGATCTGGAGGCTGCATAAGGAGGCTAGGGTCCCAATGTCTTTCAAAGTTGTCCTTGGCTATTGTGGTGACCTGAGAGCCAGTGTCTAACAGTGCTGTAAGTGGGACTCCATTGATGCGAATGGTCACTTCTGGACGAGGTCCTACATATTTGGAAAACCAAGTAACATTTTCGGGACCTATTGTCTTTCTTCCCGAGGGGCGGTCCTCTGCCTCGGGGATTGCTCTTTTAAACACCAACATTGACGTTCCAAATGTCCACCGCGATGACAATGTCTACAGACTGGCTTACCCTGCTTGTCAAAACTGTCAGTAGATCGTCTCCCAGATGGGGTCTGATATTCTTGGCTAAGGCGGTTAGTAGGGAATCCCATTTGGGTTCTGGGAGCAGATTCTAGTCGTGGAACCTCTAGTCTTTCTATTTTCTTGCAGACCTCAGCTAGTCCGCTAGCTAACTCGGCCATTTGTTTCTGTAATTCCATCATAGTATTAGCATTTGGAGCCTGCGTTTGGGCGGCTTGCGATAGCGGAGCGCTACCACTTGGACAATTAGGCAAAGATTGAACTGGTGTATAACTAGCAAAGGTGGATAGCTCAAGTTTTTTAGTCGATGGGCGAAATTCTCTTCCTAAAATCTGAATAGCTAGTTCTTTGAATTCCTGGAAGGAACTATCTGCATGCTGGAGAGCTAACATTTTTAGTTGACTGCGTAAAGTTTCTGTGGCAGACCCTTCAACAAACTGCTCTTTCAGTACTTCATCTGCAATCCTAGCTTCGTGGGGCTCTAAGTGTACGATGGCCCTCCAAGCTTCTTGCAAGGATAAAGCATAGTCTCGTAAAGACTCATTAACTTCTTGCTTTTTGCTAAAGAAACGCATTTTTAACTCAGATGCGGAGTGGACCTCAAATATGCTTTCTAACCGTTCCAGGATTTGTTCTACAGTCTTTTTCTGAGCTCTGGGCCAGGACTTGATTTTTCTCAAAGGTGCACCCTGGAGTTGACCACTCAGGATTTCTACTTTTTGTTCATTTGTCATGGGGTACAGGCAAAAAAATAGCAGTCATTTTTTCTTTAAAGTCTCGTAATTAGAGTTGAGCGCGGTTCGCGGTTCTCCAGTTCGCGGTTCGAGTGATTTTGGGGCTGTTCTAGATCGAACTAGAACTCAAGCTTTTTTGCTAAAATTTGATAGTTCTAGATACGTTCGAGAACGGTTCTAGCAGCAAAAAGCAGGGCTTTTTACAGCTACAGTGTGCAGGAGCCATCGCTGGCAGCCTGCCACAAGCTGGTAACCAAGATAAACATCGGGTATCCAACCAAAGCGCTTTGGTTAGTAACCCGATGTTTATCCTAGTTACATGCAGGAAGCCCACACTTCCCCGCTCAGCTCGCTCCGCCACCTCCTGCCCGCGGCATGTACACACGTACACACACACACACACACACACACACACTCTGCACACATGGTCCCACTCGGCTTACCTGCGGTGATGAAGTCCCGCCATCCCGACCTCAGCGCTGTCACTGTCCTCCATGGCCGCCGCTTGTCACATCACCTTCTCTCGCTTCCAACCCGAGACTGACTAGCGGTGACGTCACGGGCCTCTCGCGATACTTGGCTGTGAAGGCGGCGGTCATTAAACTCAGTGACAGGTGCTGTAAGTGTGGCGGAGATCAGCGCAGGTAATGTACCTCGCTGACAGCAGCACTTGTCATGCCCTGCAGTGACCTGGGCTGACCCATTGATGTTAGCTCAGGTCACTGCATTGCTATCCCAGCCAATGGGGAACATTCTGCTCTTCATTGACTGGGACAGTGTGGATTGTCATGGCAACCCCTTGGATTACACCAGACCTGGATTTGTTATTCTTTCTAATAAATTGGTTAAAGAGGGAATGTTTTGGGGAGTGTTTTTTCAAATAAAAATGTGTTTGTCGTCTATTTTTTTTTATTACTGACTGGGTTGGTGATGTCGGGTATCTGATAGATTCCTCACCTCACCAACCCCAGGGCTTGATGCCAGGTGACATTACACATCTGGTATTAACCCCACATATTACCCCGTTTGCCACCGCACCAGGGCGCGGGATGAGCTGGGGCGAAGCACCAGGATTGGCGCATCTAATGGATGCGCCACTTCTGGGGCGGCTGCTATTTTTAGGCTGGGGAGAGTCCAATAACCATGGACCTCCCTAGTCTGAGAATATCAGACCCCAGCTGTCTGCTTTACCTTGGCTGGTGATCCAATTTTGGGGGGACCCCTACGTGTTTTTTTTTCATTATTTATTTAATTTAAAATAACAGCCAAGGTGAGGTTGCCAGCTGTGGTTTACAGGCTGCAGCCGTCTGCTTTACCCTAGCTGGCTACAAAACTAGGGGGAACCCTACGTCATTTTTTTTTTCATTTTTTTGGCTAAATACAAAGCTAAGCACCCCTTAGTGTCACATGAAAGGCACCAAAGGGTGCAAAATTACAAAATGCAGGAGAGTGGGACATTATGTGTCTTTCTGCCATTATAATGACAGAAAAGACTGATATGAAGTGCACAAGCACAAGAAAATCACCAGAGCGCTGTATGCTGTGAAAAGCAGTAGAAAATGGCACTGGAGTGAACATGTGACCGCCTCATGTAGGATGAAGCTATGGATCCTGGGTAAATTTATGCATTTATGCAGTACACAAAAACAACGGAAGGCACACGGATGACAAACAGATGACATACGGACCGTCTACGGAACGGAAACGGATGCCACATGGATGCACCCGTGAAAAAAAACGGACTGTTTTTTGCAGACCGCAAAAATGGATCGGTCGTGTTAATGTAGCCTTATTCTGATCTGCCGTTTATAAACAGCAGGCAGAAATAAGTGAATAGCGCCCCCCAGCATCAGAAAATCTCCGGGGTTTCAAGGCTAGCTGAGACCCTGGAGATCATGATTCAGGACGGTTTTTCCGGTCCCCGCTCACGTGATCACAGGAATACACCGTACACCGATGATCACGTTACAGTAAATGACACCGACGGTAAAAAATTATTTATCTCCCATCTGGCATGAACAAACATGATAAATCTCCTCCCTGGTCCCCTCCGGTCCCCCGGTGTCGCCAAAGTGCCCCCCCTGATGCCCTCCCAGAAATCCAAAATGGCCGCGCGCACAGCAGCGCGACGGCCGCATTCACCCTACTCCTCTGATTTCTGTCGCATGTGCCATGACACATGCGACAGAAAACTCCTCCCCAGGCCCTGCCAGGTCACCCCCTATATCCCCACCGGTGTTCCCCGGTGTCCCATGGTACCTGTGCAGCGTTGATCCCCCGCGGCCCTCTCCTTCACAATAGACGCTGCCGCATGCACAGAGCGGCTGTCAGCTCAGCTTCCTGTGTTTAGACACAGTGAGTGGTGGTTATGCATCTGTAAGCTAAATGGTCAGCACAGTGGCTCAGTGGTTAGCACTGCAGTCTTGCAGCACTGAGGTCCTGGGTTCAATTCTCACCAAGGACACCATCTGCAAGGTGTTTGTATGTTCTCCCCGTGTTTGCGTGGGTTTCCTCCGGGTACTCCGGTTTCCTCCCACACTCCAAAGACATAAAGCGCTATGGAATTAATAATGCTATATAAATGAATAAATATTATTATTACTGCAATGCCCTGCTCATGAGGTAAGGAACATAATTGATCAGGAGAGCTATACTACATTTCCAAATGGAGGGATTTGCTTTTATAGTTGCCCTGCTGAATGACTACCAAACATGAGAGTCCGTTATACGCCACAAGAAAACACATCTAAATAGTGAGCTCTGTTGTTAAGTATTCATTCAGCTGGATAACTGGACTTAAAGGGGTATTCCATCTCCAAGATCCTATCCCCAATATATAGTAGGTGGAATAGCAATAATATCAGCAAATACCAATATTTGGAAATGTAGAATAGTTCTCCTGATTAGGCATGCCCTTACCTCATGAGCAGGGCATTGCAGCTTTGGTAGCAACCATTACGACATGGACTCTGCTGCTGTGGACCCGGGGAGAGTGAGTGCAGATTCATTGCACCCACACTCCTCACATGAAGGGTCTGCACTTGTTAGGACCAGGATGACGGGTAGGCCCAGGAGGTTGATCCACTGGACTGAGCACCCCACCGACGGAAAGGTTCCCGGTAGCCAAAGCACTACGGGTAGCAGGACAGTCCGTTCAGAGAAGTGGGTGTAGAAGTCCTTGGGACCACAGAGTCTCTGAAGGTATTCCGGGTGACGGAGCGCAGGTTTGGAGGCCGAGATGATGTCAGGCAGGGTCCGAAACCAGCGGAACGGGGAGGTCGGTCACCACACGGATCCAGGGATCGGAGACGGTAGGAACTGAGAAGATGGCGGACAGTCCGTTCGGGGTTCTGGAACCGTCAGGACCGGTTGGCGAGACAGGAGCGGCTCTACAAGAGAGATAGGTAAGTACGAGATAATGGCACAGGGAGACCTGACTCCTAGCTTAGCAAACACGAAGAACAGGCCCCGCCCACTTGGAAAGGAACCCCCTATATACCCTGCACCTGAATCTTCAATATCCTGTTGGAGGACGCTGGCCATTTAAGAGAGGGTCAATGGCCGCGCGTGCGCCCTAATGCGCATGCGCGAGGCCCGGGTGCCAGAAGCCAGAGCAGGGAGCGGTGCACAGGAGGCAGGAGCGCTCAGCATCGCAGATGGGCACCGGGACCGGGGACTAGGTTGCCTGGAGGACGCAGGTGAGGGAGCATGGAGGCCGTGGAGCGGGGGACGCCTGGCAAAGGAGCCGGGGAGCGTGGCAGGGGAGCCGGGGAGCGTGGCAGGGGAGCCGGGGAGCGCGTCAGGGGAGCCGGGGAGTGTGACAGCACTCCTAGAAAATGGGGGATACGTTCCATGAGTGTCTCTCCCCCATATTCTAGACGGTCCAGAGTCATCGTGGGACCCCTTTATTTTTTTTCTTACAATAAATTGGTGAAAGAGGGAATGTTTTGGGGACTGTTTTTTCAAATAAATTTCTTTTGTCGATTTTTTTTTGTTAGTGACAGTTTATGATGTTGGGTATCTAATAGATGCCATGACATCACAAACTGCTGGGTTTGATGTCAGGTGACCTTACAGCTAGTATCAACCCGATTTATTACCCCGTTTGCCACTGCACCAGGGCACTGGATGAGCTGGGGTGAAGCGCCAGGATTGGCGCATCTAGTGGATGCGCCACGTCTGGGGTGCCTGCGGCCTATTATTTTTAGGCTGTGAAGGCCCAATAACTATGGACCTTCCCACCCTAAGAATACCAGACCCCAGCTGTCCGCTTTACCTTGGCTGGTGATCCAATTTGGGGGGGACCCTACTTTTTTTGTGTAATTATTAATATTTATAAAATAATTATAAAAAAAAGAGCCTGGGGGGACCTCAACATTGGATCCCCAACCACGGTAAAGCTGCCAGCTGTGGTTTTCAGGCTACAGCCGTCTGCTTTACCCTAGCTGGCTATCAAAAATGGGGGGACCCAACGTCATTTTTTTTTAAACTATTTTTTAAATAGAAAAAATTAATGGGCTTCCCTGTATTTTGATTGCCAACCAAGGTAACGGCAGGCAGATGGGGGTGGCAACCCATAGCTGTCTGCTTTATCTGCGCTGAGAATCAAAAATATCGCGGAGCGCTACGTCATTTTTTTTAAAGATTTATTTTTATAGCACTGTGATGTCCAGCAATCAAAATACAGAGAAGCCCATTTTGTTTTTAGTTATTTAAATAAATAATTAAAAAAAATATATATGGGCTCCCGCTGCATTTTTTGTATTGCTAGCTAAGGGTAATCCAAGCAGCTACTGGCTGCTAACCCCCACTGCTTGGTGTTACCTTCACTGGCAATGGAAAATCGAGGGAAGCATTTTTTATTTTTTTTGCCAAAAAACTACAAAAAAAGGACGTGAGCTTCGCCATATTTTTGTATGCTAGCCAGGTATAGCAGGCAGGTGCTGGAAGAGTTGGATACAGCGCCAGAAGATGGCGCTTCTATGAAAGTGCCATTTTCTGAGGCGTCTGCAGACTGCAATTCACAGCAGTGGGGCCCAGAAAGCTCAGGCCAACCTGTGCTGCGGATTCCAATCCCCAGCTGCCTAGTTGTACCTGGCTGGACACAAAAATGGGGCGAAGCCTACGTCATTTGTTTTCTAATTATTTCATGAAATACATGAAATAATAAAAAAAGGGCTTCCCTTTATTTTTGGTTCCCAGCCGGGTACAAATAGGCAACTGGGGGTTGGGGGCAGCCGTACCTGCCTGCTGTACCTGGCTAGCATACAAAAATATGGCGAAGCCCACATAATTTTTTCAGGGGCAAAAAACTTCTGCATACAGTCCTGGATGGAGTACGCTGAGTCTTGTAGTTCTGCAGCTGCTGTCTGTCTGTATGGAGAAGAGAAACTAAAATGGGGAGACAAAAGGGCGCAATAGGGTCTTACCCGATATAACAAGTGATGTTAGGGAAGGAACAGTAACACTCACCTAGTGGAATTGTGCCAGTCACAACTCCTTCAAAAGCATGTGAGTGTCCGCGTGGTTCAAGCGGCGGCCCCGTAAGCACAATATAAATATAATGGTAGACAGAGGAAAAACGGGTATATGCCGCGCTTAAAAACCACTGAGTTGGAAGTAATATAATATTTCTCTTTTATTCACAGCATTCCTACGCGTTTCAGAAACAAAAGACCGTCTCCTTCTTCAGGGAAAAATAATTCCTATTATTCCTAATTATTCCTAATTATTTTTCCCTGAAGAAGGAGACGGTCTTTTGTTTCTGAAACGCGTAGGAATGCTGTGAATAAAAGAGAAATATTATATTACTTCCAACTCAGTGGTTTTTAAGCGCGGCATATACCCGTTTTTCCTCTGTCTACCATTATATTTGCATGGAGAAGAGCAGACAGCAGCTGCAGAACTACAAGGCTCAGCATACTCCATCCAGGACTGTATGCAGAAGTTTTTTGCCCACCAAAAAAATTACGTGGGCTTCGCCATATTTTTGTATGCTAGCCAGGTACAGCAGGCAGCCATGGGCTGCCTCCAACCCCCAGTTGCCTATTTGTACCCGGCTGGGAACCAAAAATATAGGGAAGCACTTTTTTTTTAATTTTTTAACTTATTTCATGAAATAGTTAAAAAAAAAACGACGTGAGCTTCGCTCCATTTTAGTGTCCAGCCGGGTACAACTAGGAAGCTGGGGATTGGAATCCGCAGCACAGGTTAGCCCGAGGTTTCTGGGCGCCTCTGCTGCGAATTGCAGTCCGCAGCTGCCCCAGAAAATGGCGCTTTCATAGAAGCGCCATCATCTGGCGCTGTATCCAACTCTTCCAACAGCCCTGAAGCCGGGTGGCTTGTTGGGTAATCATGAGTAAATACTGGCTTTGTTTTACTAGCTAGTATTAAGCCAGAGATTCTTAATGTCAGGCACGTTTGACCCAGCCATTAAGAATCTCCAATAAAGGGTTAAAAAAAAAGACACAACACAGAGAAAAAATACTTTAATAGAAATAAATACACAGACACATTAGAGACTCCATCTTTATTACCCCCTGTCAGCCCTCCACGATCCATGGTCTTCTGTCTTTCTCGTTCAACAAATGCAGCTCTGCTCCATCACTGCTGAATGGTGGAAGACGCTGCTTCCCGTGCAGAAATCACTCCGTGATGGCTGCACGGAAAGCAGCTTGCAGCCTTCACGGAGTGAGAGATCAGTGCTGCTGGCTGCTGGCGGTGACAGACGCGTTACCATAGCAACAGGGCTCCGATTATGTGATTCCCGGAGCCGCGGTTAGCGGTGACGTCACCGCTAACTGCGTTGCTATGGCAATGGTGATCTCCGTTAATGACCGGCTGTGTCAGCCGATCCCTAACGGAACGGGGAGTCGACCGTGTGCTACAGCATGTCGCCGGTACACTGCGATACACAAATGTGCACCGTGTACCGGAGAGATGCACTCGCAGGTCCTACATGACGCGTCATAGTCATGTGACCAGTCTGTAGCCAATGAGATAATAGCCACATGACTGGTCACATGGCTATTTTGACGTCACGATAGGTCCTGCATCACTGCTGGCAGTGCCGGTTACCGGGAGGATTCAGCGATCATCGGATGGAATAGCGGCAGGAGACAGAGTGCAAGAGGGATCGCGGGGACCGGTAAGTGTTATGGCAATGTTTATTAACTGTATGTGTACATTTATAATGCATTTTTATGTGTTTGTGATTGCCTCCCATTATAGCCTATTGGTTCGAGTTCGGTTCGTCGAACGTTCGACGAACCGAACTCGAACGGGACCTCCGTTTGGCGAACCAACCTCGAGCCGAACCGCGACCGGTTTGCTCATCTCTACTCGTAATGTATTTATTTCCCCATTATAATGTGGCATCCAGGGAGCTCCCAAATAATAAGGCATGGTGAAAGGCATAAATGCAGTGGAGGCTTTATCAGAACTGCTGTTGCAAAGGGTCTAATTCTCATTCTCGTCTGCCATTGTGAGTTTCACTTGTTCACTGTCAATATACAGGTGTGTATAGTTTTTTTTTAACTCACCATTGAGGCGTATTTTCACATATGATGACCATAGTGAATCCTCATGTGGTGTACAGCAGTACATGCAGGCACATAAGATTCATCCTGTTCGTGACGCCACTTGTAATTTGCCGCACCGCCTTGTGAGAAGCCGGGCCTACTACCTCAGAGGATGTTCAGGTCACGGTGTCTCTGATGGCTCCAGCAAATCCCTAAGTTAGGTGGCAAATTATAAAGAGAAAAATAACAGAGATAGGAGACTATGAATTGTGGTGATATCTGCAAGGTATAAGGCCGCTGAAGGAAGACAGACACCGAGGATTCTGTGAAAACGTAAATGAGGAACTTTACTGAAATCTTGTAGCCAACCTTTAGTCAATCAAAGTTGTTTTTCAATTTCCAATACACAGTCATTTCATAGCAATTATAAAGAGATCTCTTACACAGTGGACTAGTTCAAGCGTTTTTCCTATCCCGGCCTTGGGAGGATGGATGTCACTATCAATTGATTTAACTGCGTTTTTCAGTACTCTGTTGTTGCAGAAACGGGGCGCTCCGAATAGTGTAATAATTACACTCCCCGCATATCTCAATGGAGGTCTCTTTTTTTTCTGCTGCATCACAGCAACTCAACCGCATCTAACCGGTTTTTCTTTTAACTGCCTTCTCAAGCTCCGCCCCCAACAGCCACTACCTTGCTTTCAAATCAATTGCAATACCAAAGCAAGGCAGTAGAGGGCAGCACAATGCTAAATAATTTACCTCCTCCCAAGGTGGGAAATAGGTGTCACAAATGTAATCACATAGATAATACAGAACACACATTAGTAGTGGCTTTTCTGGTCACTACATCAGGAAGAGAGGAGAGCCAGTCTGGTAGTGGAGCGTGGCGGTCACGAGGTGATACGCGTGTGGCCACTAGTCAGACCCTGCGTGGTGTAGTGACAGTTGGCGGGGGAGAACGGTCACCCAGTAGTCAGAGTAAAGAAGTGCTCCTGGTGACTAGGCACGTACGGGGACAAGTCCATAGAGCAGACTCCAGTTTAACTATCTGCTAAACCTGCCGGTGAGGGGAACTACAAGTACCTCACCAACCACACAGAGTCCGAGCCTCAGCAGCAACACAGGGACCCATAAGGAGACAGAGCTTGAAGCCATCTCACCTGGTCCAAGCTGCCAGCAAAAAGGCAAAACACAGAGGAGAAAAGGCATGTTGTTACTTCCTGGATAGACCCCCATGGTACTTCAAGTCAGAGCGTTATCCGAACACAGAAGTTCTAGGAAGGCGCGCTAACTGGTCACCCTTAGACTGGCCCAAAGGAGCCTCTAGTCCTACCTGGTTCATCACAGCAACGCCCAGGTTAGCTCACAGAACATCTGAGTGAGTAAAAATCAGTTAAAGACTTTTGGACTCAGCCTGTGTTATTCTTGGACCCGTTTCTCTGCTCACCCGAGCCCCTGGGGCCTGCCTCACTCACGGGAGGCTACATCATCTGGTTGCAGACCCCATCAGCTTCAGACGCTCGTAAAAACCTGCAGCTGCGGTCACTCACATCCCTGACCGCAAGCCGTGAGTGGCGTCATGACATATACAAAACTAACAGTACCTGTTGCCATATTGAAGAAACCCTGTGGTGTCCCTGAAGAGGCTCAGCATCCCTGGGGTGACACACATACCCTCCTGTTTTTTTTTATCTCGGACTACTTGACTTCTCACTTGCTTGTCCAAGATCTAGAAACATATTTTGATTATCTAAACATTCTGAGATTTGATTCCCAGTTTGCAAAAAAAACCAAAACGCTTTCACTGCCTTTTCTGTTGTCATAGAGGCTGCCTCATAATGTCATGCAACTTTGACATCTTATGGATTATCCTACTTTGCACAGTGGTGGTCAGTACCTCGGCCATCATAATTCAGTGGCTCCCAGTGGAGCATAGTTTGTTCAGCAAAGTCGTTTTACATCTTCAGAGTCACTGGATAAGTCCCATTGTTCTGTAAAGTGTAAGCTCTTATGATCAGTGAGGTTCACTCGCTCTTCTTCAGTCTGTAAGCTTTTATGGTCAATGGAGTCATCTCTTAGTCATGACAGTAAAGTGTAGGTTCTTACCGTAGCAAAGTTCTCTCTCTCTCCTAGCTCCCACATGTATTTTTACGAGCAATCACAAGCTTTGCAGTATTAAGATTTGCTGCAAATTGAATTATTTAGAGAAAATTCAGTGAAGTTGGTAAATTTGAATTTCAAAAAATCCCATCAAACCTACCAGTAATTGAATGTATGTCAGTAAATATTATTCCTTAAAAAGAGGTAGTTTTAATATTGGCTCTTTTAAGACCCCTATTTTTAATTGTCAATAACATGTACGTTACTTCTGTTAAATGTTTTAGTTTATGTAACTCATGAGTTATGGAAACAGCATAGTTCTATATAATCTGATTCATTATAATGGGAGTTACATAACTAGCTACGTTAGCCACTTTTGGGTGTGTCAGAAGTCTCACCTCCTTTGGTAGGAGCATAGATGTTCTATAGTTTTCTCACCTCAGCCATGAAAGGAGATAAAGAACAAGCAGATGGTAAAGGTAGTTCCAAGGTTCAATTTATAATAAAGAGATTGGAAAAAAAATGGCAACTATAACTCTATACCAGCACACATTAATTTGTGAAATATACGATGGCTTTGTATTTGTCAATTTTCAGACTTTTTTCTCAATGTCAATACATTGTAATATTTTTATTTAAAGTGTGTAGAATATTTTTAGTTATTTACTGACAGAAGGCCTTAGGATGCTATTCCATTTTAATTTACCCTTGAAAACAGCATAAACTATAACACTTAATTTGCAAATTTGCCTAACCAAATTAACCTGCCTCGGCAAATACTTCGCTTTCCATAAAAATTCTGCATGTATAATCTACTGCTTTCTATTTCATACTATCCTAATACAGTTTCCTTTTTACATAAGAGAAATGCAGCGTTTATTTTAATAGTGCTAAATTAAATTTTCCCCTTCCGCAAATATTCCCATGCTAAATTAATATATTGAAATGTTTAAACAATTGTTCCAGTAATTAAGCAGTAAGATAGTAAAGAGAATGACGGCATTTTAGTTCTGCTATCTCAGATCTGTTCACCTTTAACCTATTCTTGCTGTTACCAAGGCAGTGTAAAAATGATTGGATAATTGGATGTTTCATGTTCTTGTGAAATCATCAAAGCACAAGAAGAACAAGTCGGACAAAAGTTAGCACTGAACCGTAATATATGGCTTTACTAATTATGTCTTCTCTTTTCATTTTTTCTGTCTATTGTTAAACTTCAGAAATTATTGTCTACCAAAATCCCTAAGGTCATTTTACAACCTTAACAGGTATAACCATTGAGTGAATATAACAAACTTAATTATAACATACATACTCCAAGTGAACCTTTGATATTAGACCACTCATGTATGGCTTTACATAATATCACTGGATCTGCACTGAACCTTATGGCCATGGGCTATATTTCCTCACTATAAATCCATCTTTGATAATTGTGTGTATCCACAATAATATTTTGATATAATTGGACCTCTTAAGTGCTGCCTCCATTCTTGCTATTTTATAGGCAGAGATGACTTTCTCGGCTTCTGTTTTAGAACAAAATGCATCCATGACTGAAGACTATGCTGTTTTTTTTACTATACAGTGCAGACCAAAAGTTTGGACACACCTTCTTATTCAAAGAGTCTTCTTTATTTTCATGACTCTGAAAATTGTAGGTTCACATTGAAGGCATCAAAACTATGAATTAACACATGGGGAATGAAATACTTAACAAAAAAGTGTGAAACAACTGAAAATATGTCTTATATTCTAGGTTCTTCAAAGTATCCACCTTTTGCTTTGATTTCTGCTTTACTCTTGGCATTCTCTTGATGAGCTTCAAGAGGTAGTCACCGGAAATGGTTTTCCAACAGTCTTGAAGGAGTTTCCAGAGATGCTTAGCATTTGTTTGCTCTTTTGCCTTCACTCAGCGGTCCAGCTCACCCCAAACCATCTCGATTGGGTTCAGGTCTGGTGACTGTGCAGGCCAGGTCATCGTTCCGTTTTCAAGATAAAAATGCTAACTCTGTTGTTTTACACCAGGTGGCGCTGTAGGTGGTTTCATTTCATAGTGCATGGATACTTTTCTATATCTAGACACCACTTCTATGCCATTAGCTGCCGCCGTTCTCAAGTTAATGGCGGTGGACATCATAAAGTATGGGTGGACACACTGTAGAATATACTTAGCAAATGAAGGTTCTTGGAAAAAAATTGACCTCCTTTTCTGACTGTGCTCTCCATCCTTTAGCCATAGGGTGGTTTTAATTAGTGAGAGATTCTACCTGCAAATATATTTATATGCTTTTACTCCAGTAGAGGCAGGACACTAAAGTAGGATCCCAACAAAAAAAGGTCACCTTGCCCAGTTGATGGGCACACAAGAATTGAATAATTGAATAATTTTTGAGATAAGAACCTTAATTTTTCTAAGTGTATTCTATATAGCATTAATAAGGTTTACATTTCATATATTCTGTGTTTGCATATGTCTTGGTGCTTATCCTTCTGTTTGTGTTTCGTGTAGTTATAGCAGTTGGGACATTATTTGGAGATGCAGTTTTTGTTTTTGCAGAATATATTTGAGGTGTAGACCTCCTACAATTCTGATTAGGCTCATCAGCCAAAGGGTAGTTTTAATTAATGCCAGAGCCTATCTGTCCATATATTTGTAGACTTTTAGTCCAGGAAAGGCATGACACTAGGACAGGGTCCAATCAAAGAAAGGACTCCTTGCCAGGGTTGATGGGTACATAAAAATTGAACAAATTTTGACATAACATTTAGGTTTCAGCCAAGCATACAGCTGTTAGCTTCTGAGACATTTTAACTAGACATGGGCAAATTTAATTGCATTGAAATGAAATATACTCCATTGACTTTTACAAAAATCAGCATTTTCAGCCTAATTTCAGCAAAATGGTGGATAGCTTGACACCATTTTCTTGAGGCCCACCAAATGGTAAAAAAAATCCTTAGTATTCACTGCTTACGTCTCAAGGCATCCTGCTAGTTACTGCCTTTTGCCCGTTGCTCAGAGACTATTCTTTCCATTGTTATGCCCTACATCTCAAGCCTCATAAGTATAAGTAGAGACTGCCATATCACTACCTACCATCCAGTTCTCAGGGCTTATTCTTTTCCATGTTACAATATTGCAACATTTTGATTCACAGGGACATCTGAGGAAAGCCATGGCCTATAGTGATGAATTCAGGACGACAGAAAGAAAAGGCCTTGAGGATCAGACAGCAGACAGTGGAGCAGCCAGACTGGTGAACACTGAGGTTAGTATTTAGGTTTTTTTTGACATCTTACTTTCAATATTCTCTGTGATCTAAGATAGTAAAGAATCTTCAATTTACGGGAAATAACTTCACTGTATGTCATTACATGACTAAGGATGTATCTATGTCTGAAACGGGTTGGTTTTTGCCTTGCTGCAAAATGTTTTCTGTATCTGAAACCTTTTAAGAAGTACTAACAAAGTGGTGAAGTTTTATATTTAAACAGCTGAATACCTTCCTTTGCATACATTTCAAACCAAGCAGGGACTCTTACTTGGCCAGGATTTCAAGCCAATCTTCGATAGCTGGATAGCTGATTAACTTTGTACATTGTGCTTATCTTGCAAGTTATAGCTCCTGCATTCCATATGGCAATTCAGTAGGAAGTAAAAGACTTCTTTTCACATGGAAGGCAGGTAAGGAGTTTCAGATCCCACACTACATATGGAGAATATGTAGATAATTACAGAAAGTGCAGTACACATAGAGGAAAGGTAGAGTGTGAAAATCCCTGCACTACTAAGGAATACCAGACCCTGCATTACACATGGAGGGCATGTAGTGAGTAGTGACAAACCTTGCATTACACATAGAGATTCAGTAGATAGTAACATACCCTAAAAACATATGGTAGGTAGGTATAGAGGGTCAAACTCCACACTACATATGGAGGGCACATAGAGATGACAGATCATGTATTACACATGGAGGACAGGTGGAGTGTGACAGACCCTACAATACAAGCAGAGGTCATGTATACTGTAGAATGGCAGACCATGCATTACAC
This sequence comes from Anomaloglossus baeobatrachus, assembly GCF_048569485.1. Taxonomy (NCBI): domain Eukaryota; kingdom Metazoa; phylum Chordata; class Amphibia; order Anura; family Aromobatidae; genus Anomaloglossus; species Anomaloglossus baeobatrachus. The sequence continues at coordinate 681,465,226 of NC_134353.1, read as the reverse complement.
ATGGAGGAGAGATAGGAAGTAGCAGATCTTGCATTAAACATGGAGTTCTGGTAGCGAGTGGCAGATCGTCCAGAGTGGAATATTTATACCAAGGAGCCTTGTTTGAGGTTTTCTGGGTAAAATGGCACCATAGACATAGAATGTTCTGTGTTATTTGTCTCCTTCAGCAGCAAAAGTTCATGGTATGCGTGGAGTACAGATACAATACATGTGAAAGATGCTGCATACACTATGAAAGGAAGAAGTTATCAAGGTGTGGACTACAGCTTTTTATTAAACCTCTTTTACAAGTGCTAGACTATTAACGGCCACCCATTCTGCATAATATTGTGTATAATTACAGCACTATTAAAATTGTGCCTTTAAATATAGAACTGATCCGATCTGGATTGGTCTTTAGAATTACAATTGGAAATTGGCAGAATACGTTTGTTGTATTAAACAGAACATACTGTTGTCTGTAGTTCTAGAACAGAAGTATTAAATGTTTAGCTGTGCTGTTTTCACCATAAAGCACCCAAAATTAATAATTATGACTGCTTTCACCTCATGTTGTACTCTGATAGAGGAGAGGGGCAAAGCCATATCATTTTATCAGATGTGATCAGAGTTTTAGCTGTGAAATGAGAAATAAAATTCAAATTGACACTCACATGTCAGAACAGGCTGCAGTCTGAAGACATACAGCTCCCGAGACCTGTGTTTCAAACCGCAAGAAATATATCAAACAACCCAGTTGGAGGCTGGAGCATGGGTCTCAAAGTTGAAGACTTGGGTTAACCCATATTATGCTTGTGATCACCAGTTTTATCCTCCTAAATCAGTGTGCTAGCTCTGTTTTTCATCATTGCTTTCAACTGTATTGTCGTCCATGATGCAATTCTGGGCTCATGGACCCCACAGTGTGTGTTCCTTTCACAAGTAACTGTACTGAGTCTTTGTGTGGCGCCCCTGAGACTTCAGTCGCCACAGGGTATGGCACCTAACCAGAGATGCAGTATTCATTCTAGGTACGGAGGAGGTCATTGCCGGTAGACCACCACAATCCACCAAAACACACAGTTAGTTGCCCTCTCACTGGGAGTGGGTTAGGGTAGGGTCATTTGGATGGTCACCACAAGGAATGGGACCTCCCAACCATTAGTTCAGTATCCCGGGAGTGGGGCTACTCAACGGGGAGTAAGACAACATACACACACAGGCAGGCAGTCAGTTGCGGTTTAGCACAGACTAAGGAAAAAGTGAGATGGGAGGAGAACACGGTCAATGAGGGAAGAGCTGCGCCATAGCTTCCTCAGAACCGAGCGCACAGAACAGGTTGCCGGGCTGGTGGGCACTGCACGTCCCACCAGCAGAATCCACCAGACAGAGGATTTCAAGTCTTATGGCTCACACAAAGTACCCGGGGAACAGCAGCATATAGAGCCTGGAGTCATGACAAAAGAGCAGCACCAGTAAAGGACTCGAGCTGCCTGTCATACGGGACAGGAACGGAGCCTATCCAAGAGCTCGGCTCCCCGCATGGCTTCTGTTGCGGGCGGGGGTACAGACCACGGCAGGGGGGGCTGCTCAAGATGCTCACATCCAGGCGGTTGCTGTGGCTCGAGTGGCAGCCGGACCCAGGCGCGTGCAGCCATCCGTTGCCCGCAAGTGAAAAAGGGGGGTTAAGTCTATATGGGGGAGGTAGTGTCGGTGACGCCGCCCGTGGGTTGAGGTGATTGTTGGTGACACCGCCGCTGCCTTGGTATGGGGTGCCCAGGGCTGATGGAGCGGGGCAGCAGGATGGTATCCCCTCCATGGGTAGGGGAGGTGTTGTCCCAGGGCCCAGGTGTCGGTGAGATAGAGTGATGGGGCGCAGTCTGCAGGAATGGACTGGATGATACCGGTGTACTCACTGTTTTGAATAAAATCACACAGAGTCCAGATAGTAAACCAACTGCTGGTAACCGGTAGCCTCCGGAGGGGTGTGCTTGGGTCCCGCACACTGGTGGACAGAACAGGAGCCCTTCCTGATGCACTTTAGATTGGTGTCTTGTGTGTTGACTATTCCGCATGAAACGGGGAAGTCGACTCCCGGTGACTTTTCCGTGAGAGCTGTGGCCAGTGCCCTATCCCCCTCGTTGGGCTTCCGTCTCGCTCTATCTGGGCTGTAAGTGGGACAAGACTTGGAATCTTGTCTCCTGCTGGTTAATTGGAAAGGTGCTTGCAGCTGTCCTTGCCCTAGGGTCCAGGTACCCCGACTGTGCACGGCCTCCGTACCTGATTCCCGCTGTCGGCAGCGGCGGGCTACAACCCTGCCATGGTCCACTTAAGGTCTCCCGCGACCGGATCTCTGTCGCCTGTGGCCCTTCTCTGCCGTCTGCCACTTTGATTGATTAGTCCAGGAGCTACAACCCCTGACTACCACTTCACTGTCCTCTCACTTCCACTGTCTCCACTCAACTCCCTTTTTTCCCTCCCCCTGACACCTCAGAACCCCTAGGTGGGCGTCACCATCTGCCTGGCCCCACCCACTGGTGTGTCCCTATTGTCCTGGGGGGGTGACTAGGCTTTTGTGGCTGGTGTTATGTACCTGTGTGGGGTTGTGTTGGAAGGCCAAAGAGGAAAGAATCCTGCATCTGAAAGATGGATGCAGTCTTCTGTGACAACCATATTTTGTCAGGGTGTCACACTTCAAGCTGCAGGGACCCACACAACACAACTCAAGTAGGAAGGACTCACAGACAGAAACACCGGCTCTGACCTCCGAACTATCTGGGATCGGCTGGAGCCCATGACAGAGGAATCCGGCATCCCAAAGGCGATGATATCTCAGTGAGTTAAGAACTTTAACTGCAGCCTCTGTGTCGTCCAATCCTTCCCGCCCCCTGCGCTCCTTTAACAAAGTGGACTACTACTCCCAACCTCCCTGTGGGCCTGAGCTCTGCCTGTGGAGAGCTGTACCAACCTAGCTGCACTACAATCTGCCCTCAGAAGAAACCTCTTGCAGTGGTGGCTCCTGTTTTAGCTGCACACCAACGGTGGTGTCACAAATAACTACTATCCCCATCATCATCCCCCATCACTTATTGACACTGCTGGGGTCACGGAACCGGGCCTAGCCGCTGTGACATCCCACCCTCTGCACCGGCCCAGTTATGAGCAACACTTCGGACCCCGTGGGTGCTTCATTTGTATATCTTGAGAAATCCTTTTTGTGAAGGGAGGAATATTTTTTTTTTTAAATACAAAGGAAGAATCGATAAAATCACGACATTTAACAGTCACCGTCTACCACATAAAGTGTGCATGTCACAAGATTTATAATTTTTTTTTTTCACATTCGTTTTATTAATCAAATTTTAAATCCATACAAAACACACAGATATGCACTTTGTTACTTGCTTTATGGTTGTGTATCTTCCTACAATCTGTTTTGTTATTTTTGGGAAAGGAGTTGTATTTTGCTGCATGGCCATTTTTGCACACCTGTTTTATTGTTTATGAGTCCAATTTGACAGCCATACACATACAAGCAACGGCAATGGACAGAGTAATGTAAAAAAAAGCAAAAAAAAAACATACAGAGAATAACAATGTGGAATCCACTACAATCAGGAAAAGCACCACTACTCACAGCAGCTGTTTGGACAGTAATACTACTAAACACATACGCCAATTGGTCTCCTTTGCCTCCATCAAGTATATTAGTGGGGGGGGGGGGTCAGTGGAGGGCATTTTGGAATATATAACACATCCATAGTCCCAGTCATAGCAGGAGGATGCTACCTCTAATAATATAAATCTCCATGGGTTCATCTGAATTCTGACTATATCAGCATCAACAAAGTGTAAATACTACCTTAAACAAACAATATTATTTGATTTTGTGTCCTTAATAGAGATGACCTGGAAAGGCTCAAATTTGAGTCGAATATCCTAAAATCCGTGCTATCAGGAAAACATTTGGTAATTAAATTTGTGGTTTATAAAAAGCAAAAAAAAACTTACCTGGCATTATTTCCCACACTGCTGAAGCATCAGATAGCAAGGTAACATTATTTTGCTTTGTTGCCCTTGAATCTCCGTAATGCACTGAAGCTATGAAATCTTATGGATTATCAAACCTTGAACAGCAGTGGTCAGTACCTGGGCAATAGAGATGAGCGAACCTCTAGAGGCTCGAGTTCGGTTCGGAACCTTTCGAACCCCATTAAAAACAATGGGAGACAATCACAAACACATAAAAACACATAGAAAACACCTTCAAAGGTGTCCAAAAGGTGACAAACAACTCACAAGACAACACAAACACATGGGAAAGTGACAAGGACAAATACTCATGCGAAAACAAAACAGCTGGACGAGGAAAAAGAGGAGGAGACACAGATATAGGCATGGCATGCCCTTCTAAAATCATGTAAAACACCGCAAGGGAACTCTAAGCAGAGTCTCCATTTTTTCCAAAAATTGGGTCCCACAGGCACCCCTTCAGTGGCATCACTTGTGCCCCAGTTGCAAACTGGACAGGTTGATTTGCATCAAGCACATTCAAAAATACGCCAGCCTTAACTGTCCCCGGGATGACACCGGTGTAGGTAGCAAAGTCTTTGCTGATCAATGATTTGTTCATCTTGGATAATTTTTAAAAACACAGCAATGGGACTCCAAGCGGAGCCTCCCTTTTTTCCCAAAATTGGGCCCCACAGACAACACTTCAGTGGCATCACTTGTGCCCCAGTTGTAAACTTCACAGGTACATTTGCATCAAACCCATTCAAAAAAACAACAGCCTTTACTCTCCCCAGGATGACACAGGGGTAGTAAAGTCCTTGCGGATCCATGACTTGTTCATCTTGATGAACAATAGTCTGTCCACATTATCACTGGACTTATCTGTCAGCACACACCCAGCAGCACTGAAGACACGTTCCGAGACAACGCTGGCTGCAGAACACGACAAGATCTCCAAGGCGAAAGTGGCAAGCTCAGGCCATTTTTCAAGATTTGAAGCCCAAAATGAGCAAGGCTCCAGTTGCACAGTCATGGCATTGATGTTCATTTGGAGATACTCCTGTATCATCCTCTCCAGCCATTGACTATGTGTGAGACTTCTTGTCTCTTGTGGCCTTGCATTGGATGGTCTAAAAAAAATTATGAAACGATTCCATAAAATTGCTGGTACCAGTACTAGATGCGGTGTTGCTGGTACGGTTTGACTTACAATGACGAGACAGTCCCATGCTTGGCAAATGACAACTGGGAGATTCACTTCATGCACCACTGGCGTTTGGTGTAAAAGCCGAGCTAAGATTGAGCAACAGCTTCTGCTGATACTCTTGCATACGTGTGTCCCTTTCTATGGCTGGAATTATTTCACCAAATTTGGACTTGTACCAGGGATCTAATAGTGTGGCAATCAAGTAGTCATCATCACTTCTAATTTTGACAATCCGAGGGTCATGTTGGAGGTAGGTCAGCAAGAAGGCGCTCATGTGTCTTGCGCATCCATGCCGACCAAGTCCTCACTGTGTTTGTGGTGTAGAGGTGATAACCGTGCTTTCTTCCTATAACATCTCCCCCCAACCTCGTTCAACCGAAATTTGACCAAGGTTTCCCTCATCTGCTGAGTCTTCCATGTCCATCAAGAGTTTGTCCTCCATTTCTTCATGGTCTTCTGCACCTTCCTCAACATTTTGGCTGCGGCCATGCGCCCTTGTTATTCCCTCTCCCCCACCGTCCCATGCCTGCCGCCTTGGTGATGCTGAACGTCTGGACCTTGTAGATGTTGGAATCCCTTGCGCAAATGAATCCTCCTGTACTTCCTCCCCTTCCTCTTGTCCCACCCCCTGACTCCGAATAGTGTTTAGCGTGTGCTCCAGCATGTAAATGACTGGAATTGTCATGCTGATAATGGCATGGTCAGTGTGGAGACACGGGGCTCAGTGGGTGCTCTCGTCCACTAAAACCCGCCGCCTTTAGAAAGACAGCGTGGCTCAGGGCTCATCCCAACTGAACGCCGGCCTCCTTAACCGTGGGCGTAACACTACTCAGACAACACAGGGTGAGGGAACCACAATAATTAGACTTTATTGGATCCCCAAACAATTAACGGTACATAACACATAACCAGCAAAACACACAAATGTAACAGGCAACAGAGTCTCACCCTTCCGCTGGCTCACCAGGGATTTAGAATGTCCATGTCTCACAGGTTCCAGGGCTACTCACTCCAGTCCAGCAGCACCCCGCTTTTGGCGGGCACCCACCGTGACTAGAATAACGCCAGATTTAGGAAGCTGTGTGAGGTCTGTAAAGTCTGTAGCCAGGTGACCGGATTGTCCCAACCTGAGTGTCCTCCTTAGGTAGTCCTGGTATGATGTTACAATCCTGGCAGTTGGAGTCGAAATCCCTAGGCTGTGGATATGGTCTCCAACCGGATCCGGAGTCCCTAGATTGAAGCCATAAGATATCTTGATCCTCTAGTCAGCTCCAAAGAGCTTAGACTGGATCCATCAACCTTCATCAAAACCTGGTGGCTTAAAGAAGTCCTTTTTATAGCCACAACCTTCCACTTGGATACACCGCGTCCTCATCGATTGGTTGGACAAGATTGCTTCTCCCATTGGAGGAATTTCAAGCTGCATGGACAATGTTCATTTAAATGATGTGCATAGAAAATCTGAGGGTGTACATATAAACTGGGAGTCACCGACTAGACAATGGCTACTAAGGTAATTACATTACCAATACACAACTACAATACAAGGGTTACTGGAAATGTCTGGAGAACAATACGTCTAGCTTTCAGTGGCCAACACAATTACATTGAGTCAACAAGAGTCTTGTAAAAACAATGAGGGACTTCTCCCCCATCTATAGACAATCTATCATGCTGTCTGGCTGGATTTTAAGAAACTTTAACCCATGAGAGTCCATGTCGTCACATTCCTCCCCCTTCTTAATATTAGCTAGACGTGATAGGCTTCCGATCATCCTTCTCCTCTTGTCGGGAAAGCCCATCCGCATTTCCATGGTTCTTGCCTTGTTTATGGGAGATGGAAAAATTGTAAGATTGTAATGCCAGGCTCCACCTGAGCAAGCGTCCGTTGTCCCCGGCAGTGCGATTTAGCCAACTCAATGGATTGTGGTCAGTGAGGACTGTGAACTCATTGCCATAGAGGTAGGGCTGCAATTTTTTTAGGGCCCAGACTATGGCCAGGCATTCTTTTTCTATGGTGGCATAAGCCCTCTCTCGGTCCAACAGTTTCCGGGAGAGGTAAGCTATCGGATGTTCCTCGCCGTTGTCCCCCACTTGGCTAAGTACAGCTCCTAGTCCTGTGTCCGATGCGTCTGTTTGGACAATGAATCTGCGACGGAAGTCAGGAGCAGTCAAGACTGGGCTTTGGGCTAGCCGGTCTTTCAATTGGAGGAACGCAGTTTCACATTCTGGGGTCCAGATAAGGTTACGGGCATATCTTTTGGTTGTGAGGTCAGTGAGCGGTTTTGCTATGGTACTGTAATTGAGGATAAACTTTCGATAGTAGTTTGCGGTTCCTAGAAAGGCACGGACCTGTTTTTGATTGACCGGGCGTGGCCACTGGATAATGGCTTCTACTTTTGCAGGTTCGGGACGAATGCACCCACTTCCCACCCGATGTCCCAGGTATAGCACTTCGGCCATCCCCATTTGGCATTTGTCAGGTCGGATGGTGAGCTGGGCTTTGGCTACCCTCTGCAGCACCTGGGACACATGCTGAAGATGCTCTTCCCAAGTGTCGCTGAAGATAGCGATGTCATCCAAATAGGCCTAGGCATACCCCTGACATCCCTCTAGTAAATGGTCTACCATCCTCTGGAAGGTGGCTGGGGCGTTTTTCATCCCAAAAGGCATGCTGGTAAACTCAAAGAGGCCAAAAGGGGTTATGAAGGCCGATTTCTCTTGAGCGTCTTTTGTGAGTGGGATCTGCCAGTATCCCTTGCTCAAATCGAGGGTAGATATAAACCGAGACCCCCCTAACCTATCTAGTAGTTCATCCACCCGGGGCATGGGGTAAGCATCTGTAATCGTGACCTCATTGAGCCGTCTATAGTCCACACAGAAACGAGTACTCTTGTCCTTTTTTGGCACTAATACCACACTGGCAGCCCATGGGCTATGGGAGGGGACTATGACTCCCATATTTAACATGTCATCCACCTCGGCCTTCATCATTGCCAACACAGAAGGGGTCACCCGGTAGGCGGGTTGTCTTAGTGGGGTGGCTGCCCCTGTATTGACATGATGCTGGACCAGGGGGGTTCTACCAGGCTGACTTGTGAACAGGGTTTCATATGTTCCGAGTAGGTCTGATATCTGTCGCTTCTGTGATGGACAAAGCTGCTCCCCTAGTGATACATCTTTTACCCCCATTTCCCTTTTGGAGTCCACTAATAGGTCTGGGATCTGGTCCAACTCTGGATCATCTAACTCTGGACAGCAAACTGCTAAATTGGTGACTTCTCGTTCCTCATAAGCTTTTAGCCTATTGATGTGGTAGGTACGCTCACGAACACCTGCTCGATCCAGGGCCACGGTGTAGTCAGTATTGCCACATTTCTTGGTAATGGTGAATGGACCCGCCCACATGGCTTGCAGCTTGTTTTTCCGCACCGGTACTAGTACTAGGACCTTCTGTCCACAGGCAAATTCTCGGGGCCGGGCAGTGCGGTCGTAACATCGTTTTTGCCTTTCCTGAGCCACTTCTAAATTCCCATGGGCTAACGCCATGAGGTGCCTCATCCTTTCCCTAAACTTTTGAACATAGTCCAGTATGGGAACCTCTTCTGTGGGGAAGGTGCCCTCCCAACTCTCTCGTACCAGCTCTAGGGGCCCTCGTACTTTTCGGCCGTACAGCAATTCAAAGGGAGAGAACCCAGTGGAGTCCTGCGGCACCTCACGGTAAGCAAAAAGGAGCTGCTGCAAGTTTTTCTCCCAGTCCCCCCCCTCGGACTCCACATATCGGCTAATGAGCTGTTTGAGCGTTTTGTTGAAGCGCTCACACAATCCATTTGTTTCAGGATGGTAGGGGGTTGTGCGCATGGGGCGGACTCCATGTTTTTCCCACAGGGTGTGAATCAGTTCACTTTGGAACTGTGCCCCCTGGTCAGTCAATACTTCCTGTGGAAACCCTACCCGGCTAAAGATGTCCAGTAGAGCTTGAGCCACGTGCTCTGCATCTATGGAGGTTAAGGCAACGGCTTCTGGGTAACGGGTGGCAAAGTCTACCAGGGTGAGGATGAATCTTTTTCCACTGCGGCTGGGGATGGCTAAGGGGCCTACTATATCAATGGCAACTCTCTGGAATGGTTCTCCTATCAAGGGCATGGGTTGAAGTGGGGCACGGCATGGGGCTCCCCCCATACGCTGACACACTGGGCAAGAGGCTCTGTATTTTTGCACTTCTTGAGTGACCCTTGGCCAGAAAAAACTACGCAGCAGGCGGGCCCGAGTCTTTTTGGTCCCCATGTGCCCAGCCGCAGGAACATCATGAGCTAAACGCAACAGTTGGGGTCGGTATGGCTGGGGTACCACAAGCTGATGTACACGGGTCCAGGGTTTTTCTGGGCAGGATGCGGGCTTCTCCCGATATAAGAGGCCTTTTTCCCATCTATATACCTCCCCCTGATTTCCTCCCCCAGGTTTGGTGGCCGCACTACGGATAAGCTCTAAGGTGGGGTCTGACAGTTGAGCTTCCCTGAACTCTTTACGATCTATCTCCCCCCAATCAATGGCCACAGTTGGGTCTGATGTACTCACATTTGTTGGCTCTGATGAGGAGGCTGAAGATTGAGGAGTTGGGTTCTCCTCTGATGGGCTGGAAGAAAGACCTGCACCAGGATGGTGTTTGGCTTGGCTGCGGGTGATGGCGGTGACAAACTGGCTGGATAGTCCTTGTCCTAGGTCATTTCCCAAAATTACAGGGGTGGGGAGGCCGTCCATGAGCCCCACTTCAACCTCTCCTTGGTCAGTTCCCCAGTCCAACTGCACTCGTGCCAGAGGGATGTTCGAGCGCTGGCCCCCAGCAAGGATGATGGTCACTTGGCGGCCAGGTAAATGATGTTCTGTGGGAACAATATCTGGGCTGACCAGGGTGATGGAAGATCCCGAGTCTCGAAGTCCCTGAGCCTGTATATCACCGACCTTGACCGTCTGGATGTGGGGATGGAGGTTAGCTGGTGTACGGTGTCCGGCCTGCCGTAGGGTGTGGACTGGATAAACCACTTCCTCAGCTGTTGGTGTTTCTCGGGAGTAGCATTCCTCAGGTCTCGTTGGTTCATCTCGGCATATGTTGACTGGTAGACGGGCTCCAGGCATGGGGCCCCAGTTTTGTAGACACTCTTTGGCCATGTGTCCAAGGCGCCCACACGTATAACAGCGCCGTGGGTTAGACAAGTCACCCACCCTGTTGGTAAACCTTTGTCTTGTTGGGGCTTCTGTGGGGTAACGAGTTAGTCCAGCACGTGAGTCTGGGGGTCGCTTGGATCCATGGTTGAGGGACCTATTGGGCCTCCAGCTGGGTCGGTTGGCTGTAAATTCGTCAGCCAATCGCGCTGCTTGCTCTGGGGTGTCGGGCTTCCTGTCAGCTACCCATTCTCGGATTTCCGGGTCCATCTGCACCAGCAGCTGTTCAAGCACTATCACATCATGGAGGGCAGCAGCGGAGTGGGCAGCCCGGCCATCGAGCCAGCGATTACAGTGTCGTCGGAGTTGACTGCCAAATTCGACGTACGAGACACCCTGGCGAGACATAGTCCGGAACTTAGTGCGATGTCTCTCGGGTGTTATGGTAAAAAGGGCCAACACAGTGTCCTTAATAATTCCGTAGTCCAAGCAGTCCTGAGGCCCAAGTGATCGGACAGCCTCCTGGGCCCGGACCGGCAAGCTTGTCCACAGGTATTTGGACCACTCATCTGTGGGCACCTGGTGCATACGCATTAGCATCTCAAAGTTTTGCAAGTGTTCATCTATCTCAGTGCTGGAATCATTAAACACTGGCACATCCCTGTAGCGAAGATGACTTCCTTGGTGGTGGTCTATCCTGGAGGTAGGTGCTGATGGTGAGGAAATTGGAAATCCAAACACAAATTGCAGAACACCAGCCCTCTCTTCCCTTGAAGCTTCAGGCCCCAATGCAGTAAACAATTCCTTGACTCGGTCTGCTTGGGTTTGGTTTGTTTCCAGACTGTCACTGGATCTAGGATGAGATACAGGGTTTACCTCCTCTGATACCACAACGGCAGTGTCCTCATCATCCTCTGCATTATTCTGGGCATCCCAACAGACTAATTTCCGGATCAAGTCTGACCGAGTGTCAGTGTTACTGTAGTCAATCTTTCGCATCTGGCACAGATCCTGTAGCATCCATTTACTGCTGCGGTCGTAACTCCTCTCTGGTCCTTGTCCCATGGCTGAGCTGGTGGGGTTGGACATGGCAGCGTCCGAAACCTGAATGCCTCCCCTATGGCCTGCTGGGTATGCTTATGTGCCTCCCTGGTTGTTGAGCCCTGGACGGTGTCCGAAAACACCAGTCCACTGCAGCTCCCCTGGGTAAACCAGGCTGAGTAGTATCCCACTGCTGCCACCAATTGTGGAGACACGGGGCTCAGTGGGTGCTCTCGTCCACTAAAACCCGCCGCCTTTAGAAAGACAGCGTGGCTCAGGGCTCATCCCAACTGAACGCCGGCCTCCTTAACCGTGGGCGTAACACTACTCAGACAACACAGGGTGAGGGAACCACAATAATTAGACTTTATTGGATCCCCAAACAATTAACGGTACATAACACATAACCAGCAAAACACACAAATGTAACAGGCAACAGAGTCTCACCCTTCCGCTGGCTCACCAGGGATTTAGAATGTCCATGTCTCACAGGTTCCAGGGCTACTCACTCCAGTCCAGCAGCACCCCGCTTTTGGCGGGCACCCACCGTGACTAGAATAACGCCAGATTTAGGAAGCTGTGTTAGGTCTGTAAAGTCTGTAGCCAGGTGACCGGATTGTCCCAACCTGAGTGTCCTCCTTAGGTAGTCCTGGTATGATGTTACAATCTTGGCAGCCGGAGTCGAAATCCCTAGGCTGTGGATATGGTCTCCAACCGGATCCGGAGTCCCTAGATTGAAGCCATAAGATATCTTGATCCTCTAGTCAGCTCCAAAGAGCTTAGACTGGATCCATCAACCTTCATCAAAACCTGGTGGCTTAAAGAAGTCCTTTTTATAGCCACAACCTTCCACTTGGATACACCGCGTCCTCATCGATTGGTTGGACAAGATTGCTTCTCCCATTGGAGGAATTTCAAGCTGCATGGACAATGTTCATTTAAATGATGTGCATAGAAAATCTGAGGGTGTACATATAAACTGGGAGTCACCGACTAGACAATGGCTACTAAGGTAATTACATTACCAATACACAACTACAATACAAGGGTTACTGGAAATGTCTGGAGAACAATACGTCTAGCTTTCAGTGGCCAACACAATTACATTGAGTCAACAAGAGTCTTGTAAAAACAATGAGGGACTTCTCCCTCATCTATAGACAATCTATCATGCTGTCTGGCTGGATTTTAAGAAACTTTAACCCATGAGAGTCCATGTCGTCACAGTCAGCGCTAAACATATTTGTCGCCATATCGAAACTGTGCAGAAGGGTGCATAGGTCCTTGATCTGAGACCACTCCATCAAGGTCGTCTGCCCCACCTCTTCATCTCGTTGGCCCAGGCTATACGTCATGACGTATTGCACCAGGGCTCGGCGGTGCTGCCACAGTCGCTGTAACATGTGGAAAGTCGAATTCCAGCGTGTCGGCACATCGCATTTCAGGCGATGAACCGGCAGGCCGAAAGACTTCTGGAGCGATGCAAGTCGCTCAGCTGCGGCGGTTGAATGGCGGAAGTGAGCAGAGAGTGAACATGCCCTGTACAGAAGGCCATCTAGGCCGGGATAGTGGGTTAAAAATTGCTGGACAACAAGGTTCAACATGTGAGCCATACAAGGCACATGTGTCACCTTTCCCTGATGAAGGCCAGGTTTGCAGCCCTGTCACACACGGCCTTCCCTGGCTGCAGGTTGAGTGGAGACAACCATTTACAAAACTCGGACCGCAGAGCTGACCACAACTCATCCGCTGTGTGACTCATTTCCAAGACATTTCAAGGTAAACACCGCCTGATGCCGTTGCGCTCTGCTGCCAGCATAGTAAGGAGGTGTGCAGGATTCCTTGTGCGCAGTTACAACGCGGATAGTCTGACCAGGCAGGCTTGGGGCGGAGTTGCAGGACCCAGAAGAGGTTGAGGAGGCAGAAGCAGTGGAGGGACTTCGACATACAGAGGATTGACGCACAAGTCTTGGGGACAGAAAGACTTGTTCAGCAGACCCTTCTCCATCTATCACCATAGTTATACAGTGCCCAGTCAGCAACATGTAACGCCCCTGTCCATGCTTACTGGTCCAAGTATCGGTGGTGAAATGCACCCGGTCACACACAGAGTTTCTTAAGGAAGCGGTGATGTTGTGTGCGACATGCTGGTGTAGCGCAGGCACACCTTTCTTGGAGAAGTCATGGCGACTGGGCATCTGGTACTGGGGCACTGTGATGGCATAAGATCTCGAAAATCCTTTGTGTCCACCAGGCGGAAAGGCAGCATTTCGGTAGCCAAGAGCTTACAGAGGGATAAAGTCAACCTCTTAGCTTTGTCATGGCTCGGAGGAAATGGCCATTTATCGGTCCACATCTGAGGGACAGAGATCTGGCTGCTGTGTGGAGATGGTGGTGAGTAGGGTGTCCCTGGAAACATTCAGGTCTGTGAGGAAAGTGCAGGCGGTGACATGATGTTGCCTTCATCCAAAGTTGGTGCTCTCGATGTCTGAGAGTGCTGTACACCAGCACTTGTTTCCCCTTCCAAACCAACTGATGACCTACCAAGCAAACTACCTGTTGCGGTTAAAGTGGTGGAAGGTCTGCGTGGAAAAACAGGAGTGACAGCTGTCTCCACAGTCATAGAAGATGAAGAGCGCGCGGAGGAACTTGAAGGGGCAGACTGTTTGGCCAGCTCCGCTAGGCTGCATTGCAGCACGGTGAGCTTCCCACTGGGACTTATGCTTGTTATTCATGTGACGATTCATGGATGAAGTTGTCAAACTGGTGATGTTTTGCCCTCTACTTAGAGATTGCCGACAAATTTTACAGATCACGTGACTTGGGAGATCCTTTGCAAGGTCAAAAAAGAACCAGGCTAGGCAAGGCTTAGAGAACATGCAACCTGCAGAGCCACACTGACTTGTGCTCAGAGGCACAGTGACTTGTGCTCACAGGCACAGTTGTGGTTGAGGATGCAGTTGTAGATGTGCTTCCAGTACTCCGGCTCTGTCCAGGAAGGCGCAAGGTAACTTCGTCATCAGTTGCATCCTCCTCCACCGCCTCTGGTGACCTCCTCGAGTGCCTGACTGTGGGTTGACAGTAAGTGGGATCTAGAACTTCATCATCAAGCGTTGTGTTTGCACTCCCCTCGCCCTCAGACCTAACCTCTTCCTGCCCTGACTGAATAGTTAAGTCGTCATTTCAATCAGGTATCTGCGTCTCATCATCATCAGTATGTTCCTCATTGTCTCCACCAACAGGTGTTACAGTTTGGGAATGAGGGTGTACATTATACTCAGAAACATGGTATTCATTGCCTGAATCTGAGTCACAATTTTCTGGGCTTCACTGCAGACCATTTCCTGGTCAGTACTCACTGTAGCTTGGGAGCAGACCTCTGATTCCCAGGCTATAGTGTGACTGAACAGCTCTGCAGACTCAGCAATCTCTGTTACACCACACTGTGCAGGGCGGGTGGAGATTTGAGAGCTGGGAGAAAGCAAATGTGATTGGAATGACAACTCAGAGGACTGTTGTTTTTTGGATGTTGAAGTTGAGGTGGTGGAGAGGGCACTTGTTGGAGGACTTGAGATCCATTCAAGCATGTTCTTTTTTTGTGCATGATCTACCTTTCTATCTTCAGCATTATGTTAATGTAGCTTTCCCACCTTCCCCACGGACACAAACTTTTTTTTCCTTTTCCAACACACCTGTTCCCCTTTCCACCAGCATCTGTCCTTTTGCCACTCATTTTGTTAGCGACAAGATTGGCCCCTTAAAATGTGGTAGCAAAAATTGATAGATGGTGTAGATTGCAGAGGTGGTCTAGCTTTATAGACAGCTGAAGAAACAACACTGACTATCACAGACAATTTTAGTATGCCCCTAACAGTGGTAGCACAGTTTGCAATTAGATTTGTATATCAAAAATGGACAGGTGTGTAAAATGCAGAGGTGGTCTAGCTTTATAGACAGCTGAAGAACCAACACTGACTATCACAGATAATTTTTGTATGCCCCTAACAGTGGTAGCACAGTTTGCAATTAGAATTGCGTATCAAAAATGGACAGGTGTGTATAATGCAGAGGTGGTCTAGCTTTATAGACAGCTGAAGAACCAACACTGACTATCACAGACACTTCTAGTATGCCCTTAACAGTGGCAGCACAGTTTTCAATTAGAATTGAGTCTCAAAAATGGACAGGTGTGTACAATGCACAGGTTGTCTAGCTTTATAGACAGCTGAAGAACCAACACTGACTATCACAGACAAGTAGTATGCCCCTAACAGTGACAGCACAGTTTGCAATTAGAATTGTGTGGCAAAACTGGACAGGTGGGTACAGTGCCCAGGTGCTGTGGGTCAGTGGACAGGAAAGGAACACTAACTTAGTATTCCAGACACTTTTATGATGGGAGAAAAAGTGTTAGCTCTTTGGTCAAATAAAATAGCGTGGCAAAAATGAGCAGGTGGGTACAGTGCTCGGGTTCTGTGGGTCAGTGAACAGAAAAGGAACACTAACTTAGTATTCCAGACACTTTTAGGATGGCAGAAAAATGCCATCCTAAAAGTGGTGGTCTCTGCCTTTCTCCTGCACCGTGTTGTGTAGCTGTAGACTGCCTGCGCTTCAGCGACGGGAGTCCGCTCCCCGGCTTTGTGTATGTCGGGAGAGCCCTTTTGCCTGCAGACGCTGGCCCGTGGGATCTCTCTGCCTGTGCGGTGGCTTTCTGTCCCCCTCGGTGGGATGTTGTCGTCAGTCAAGACTTGGGTGGAAAAGGACCTATAGTCCAGACCGCAATCAATTAATTAATAGTGGATTCTGGACTTCATTTCAGGGTCTGAGTACCCCCCTGTGTGCTCCGGTTTCCAAGTCGGTTCCCCAGGTCGGTACCAGCGGGCCACTACCCTGTCCCGGTCCACCACGGTTCCACCGAGCCGTCTTCCCGGCTCCTGCAGGCTGAGGCCACCACTTGCCTCCTAGCCAAGGTGTTCGGGCTATGACCCTCACACCTGTCAGACTGTCACCGGCCTGTCTCACAGGCCTCACCTCCTCCACTGCTGTCAACTAACCTGCACTGTTTTCCTACCTCAGGCCCTCTGAACTCCTCGATCGGCATGCCAACCACCTGGCTCCGCCCCCCCTGGTGTGTCGATCAAGCACTGATTGAGGTGACTAGGGTTTTTGTGGTTGGCTGATGACTCCTTTTTAGGGGACCGGTGTTGTGTGGGGCACTAACTGTGACTACCTGGCTAGTCCCTACACAAATCTTTTTGCTATTTTGCTATTTTTCCATTTATATAGATTAGTGTAGGGACCTACAAGTATGAGGAACCGTGCCGTGGTTTGTAGGCTACCACTATTTTGGCCATAATATCGACTAATACCTCAGATATGGTGTATTATTTTTCTGCCCATAACATTTTATACGGGGTGCAGCCAGGCCCCTTAATGTTTGGACTTGCATATTGGAGACTCCGTCCCTATATGGTGCACATTAGTACCGGGCAGCCCGTCTGATCGAATAGTATGGGCATGTAATATGCTGCTGACTGGGTTACTATGCTCCTGTAAGTGTGAACGGAGCCCTATGCAAGCCACTAGTGTGCAATTTTACTATTCAGCGATCACCGTCTCCATATTCTGGAGTTGTGTGAGTGATTTGCTCCTCTTGCACCTGTGTTATTTCCATCTATTGGGGGTCTGGTTGCACCCTGGTAGTGCATTAGATTTTTTTGGCCTGAGCAGTTCATTACTGCTTCATTTTGCTGTGAATATTCTAAATTGTGGAGGATATTTAGTCCTCTTTTTGCTATTTTGCTATTTTTCTGGATTAGTGTAGGGACCTACAAGTATGAGGAACCGTGACGTGGTTTGTAGGCTACCACTATTTTGGCCATAATATCGACTAATACCTCAGATATTGTGTATTTATTTTTCTGCACACAACATTTTATACGGGGTGCAGCCAGGCCCCTAAATGTTTGGACTTGCATATTGGAGACTCCGTCCCTATATGGTGCACATTAGTACCGGGCAGCCCGCCTGATGGAATAGTATGGGCGTGTAATAGGCTGCTGACTGGGTTACTATGCGCCTGTAAGTGTGAACGGAGCCCTATGGAAGCCACTAGTGTGCAATTTTACTATTCAGCGATCACCCTCTCCATATTTGGAGTTGTGTGAGTGATTTGCTCCTCTTGCACCTGTGTTATTTCTATCTATTGGGGGTCTGGTTGCACCCTGGTAGTGCATTAGATTTTTTTGGCCTGAGTAGTTCATTACTGCTTCATTTTGGTGTGAGTATTCTAAATTGTGGAGGATATTTAGTCCTCTTTTTGCTATTTTGCTATTTTTTCATGATTAAGCCAGGACTTAAATGGCAGCGATCCGCTGCCATTTAACTCCTTATTACCTGGATTGCCACCAAATTATGGCAATCTGGAAGAGCCGGGGACACTCCGGGACTGTCGCTTAATTGATGCGACAGTCCCGGGGCAGTTGCGGGCTTATATTCTCGTCTGCGGGAGGGGGGGGCATTAACCCTGGCCCTCGCTGTCCCCAGCCTGAGAATACCGGGCCGCCGCTGTGTGTTTACCTCGACTGGATGGTAAAAATACAGCGGAGCCCACGTTTTTTTTATTTTTATATGTCCTTTTGATTTGTATGTGTATTCTAAATGTCTGTGTCTGAGTGTGATGTGTGTGTTCTATGTCTGTGATGTGTGTGTGTGTGTTTACTCTCTGCCCTGCTTCCTCTTCCTGTCCTAATGACATCACTTCCCTGCAAAACGCAGGGCAGTGATGAACATTACCGAAGGTAAACCGCGGCTATACCGAGGGTATACCACACATCATTTGCTACCTGTGGTATACCCATGGTATTTCGCGATTACATTACAGTGAATGGAGTGAAATACCGCAGGTACCTGTGGAAAAGAAGTGACATGCACATTTTTTAAAGAAATTTTCTCAAGAAGCTCTGCAGAAAAAATGTTCTTGAGAAAAAAACGCAGTGTGCGCACAGCTATTTTTTTTCCCATATGTTATGCTGGGAAATGTCTGCAGAAAGGTTACAAACATTTTTCAAGAAATTTCTGCAGCAAAACCACGGGTAAAAATGCAGTGTGAGCACAAGGCCTTAGTGGCAGCTGTGAGCTGCGATTAACCCTTTATTACCTTGATTTCCACCACACCAGGGGAATCAAGAAGAGCCAGGTAAACTGCTGGGATTGCGGCATCGAATGAAAAAAGAAAAAGCATGGTTCTCCCCAGGCTGAGAATACCAGCCCTCAGCTACAGGTTATATCTTGGCTGGGTATGAAAATTGGGGGGGACTGCACCTGTTTTTTTTACTTATTTAATTAATTCTTTAAAAAAAAAAGCTACATGTGCTTTCTCCTATTTTGATACACAGCCAAGATAAGCAAATGGCTGGGGGCTGCATCCGTATACTTTATTTGTACTGGGTATCATAATACAGGGGGCCCTACATCAATTTTTTTAATTTCTTTATTTTTATACCACGATAAGATGCGCTTAGTGTCTGAGATTGGAAGCCGTCAGATGCGGTGCCACTCAGTGTGGGGGCGTGTCTGACTTCAACCAACCACAGAGGATTTTGGGCAGGGAAAGCAGTGAATATGTCTGAGGCTAATGAGCAGCCCCAGACGTATATGGAGGGGCTGCAGGAGCAGGTACAACCGCGCTGGAGAATGGTAAGTATAGCGCGCTTGCTTTATTTTTACTTTATATTTTTTTATTACCTAAATGCCGGATCCAGATCAATCCCAGCCCAGGCCCAGCACTCGGGTACTTTTGAACCCCTGTGGGTCTGAACTTGGTCCGACCATCATTACTAGAGGAAGTCCAAAAAAACGCAGTAAAAAAAACACTGTAAAAACACCATAAAAACTGCACCAAAAGCCTGGCCAAAAACCATACCGAAAATGCAGAAAACCACCTGGAGTCTTTCTGCCACAAGATAAGGCTTCGAAGCAGAAAAAAAAACCCACAGTAAAAATGCCCTGTGTGAACATAGCCTAAGTCTGTATAGCTAAAAAATACATTCTTTCATTGCAAAAATTATTTAAAATACAAAATATTTTACATATAAAATAAGTCAATTGTGCTAAAGGAGCATGATCCCAAAAATCTGACACAAGCTGCAAATTATATTAGAAATTATTGCTAGATAAAAACAAAGTATGTTTTTTATATGTAAAAATATTTTGTATTTTAAAGAATTACTGTAATAAAAGAATGTACTTAATAGCCAAGTAGACTGAATGTCCTCAAATTTAAGAAATAAATTGTAAATGTGGTGTATTGTACCAATATATACTATATATATATATATATATATATATATACACATATATATATATTCACATATATATATATATATACATATATATATATATATATATATATATATATATATATAAATAATACCTAGCTTCAGTCTCTTGCTCTCAATATGACGAATTGTTATCCACACCTTTTAAAAATGGTTGCTGATGAAATTTCTGTGCTCTTTTTCTGAGCTTATAATATGGCTCAAGTCTTAATACTTTTTTGTCATAATGGAAAATAAAGCTTTTAAAATGATCTATGGCAGAATGACCATATAGTTGTGCATCCAAGTGTGACAGCTTTGGTAAAGGTCAAAAAAAATTTACAGCATTTCCCAAATTAGCCCTCAGTATGACAGGCATCTGAAAACTGCTATAAATGCAGAGCAACTGGTGTGAATAATAAGCTTTAGTGCAAAAGGTACTTAACTCTAATGCACCTGAATGTGATATTTGTAATCGAGACAAAGACAAATTAAATTTGGTATAAACCAATTACATTATGATTTACAAACATGTGAATCATGTTGCTTTTTAGGAAATGTGCAATTACTTGTTAATTGCTAGGTATATAATGTATATTGTAGAAATCCATGTTTCATATATTTTCAAAATTTATCAAATGGATTTTCATTTGGCAAGTGGTCCTATTCACATAACTATATGTATATATACATGATACTCCAAGTAGTCTTCATCAGAGGGACACATATAGAAATCGTGGCACACATAGCAGAAGATTTGATTGGACACCCCCTATATATATATATATATATATATATATATATATATATATTTGGCAAGGGCGCGGAAGAGCATGCACAGTATGATGCCCCAACTGAGTCCCCCACACAGCCTTCCATGCAGTGTAATGGCCCTAACACAACCTTCCTCACATTAGGATGAACCTAACATAAGTATAAAGATGCCCATACAGCATAGTTCTCCATATAGTATAATGGCCCTCACATAGCTCTCAAAATATTATAATTGCCCCACTTAGCCCTTAAGAAAGTATAAAACCCCCCGCATAGTCCTTAAAACAGTAAAATGGCCCTCATGTAGCCCTTTGAATAAGTATAATGGCCTCAACATAGTCATTCAAACAGTATAATGGCCCCCACATAGCCTTCCAAATAGTATATTTGGCCTCACATAGCCTTCCATGTAGTATAATGGGACCCACATAATCTTCCATGTAGTATAATGGGACCTACATTGCCTTCCATACAATATAATGGACCCCACATAAACCTCCATATAGTATAATGGGTCCCACATAGCTTTCTATGTAGCATAATGGGCCCTACATAGTATTCCATGTAGTATAATGGGCCCCATATAGCTTTCCATATAGTATAATGTGCCTCTTATTGCCCTCCATATAGTATAATGAGCCTCAAGTTGCCTTTCATGTAGTATAACGGGCCCCACATTGCCTTCCATGTAGTAAAATGCACTTTACATATCCTTCCATGTAGTATATTAGGCCAGACATTGCTTTTCATACAATATAATTGGCTCAGATTGCCTTTCATATAGTATAATGCACCTCATATAGCCTTCCTTATAGCATGATGCATTCCACATTGCATTAGTATAACAGTCCCATATTACCTTCAATATAGTATTACGTGTTCAACATTTCCTTCCATATATTATAATGAACTCACATTGCCTTCCATATAGTATTAAGGGCCCCACATTCCCTTCCATATAGTAGAATATCTCCACCCCACATTACCTTCCATGTAGAATAATGTCCTCACATTGCACTCTATATAATACTCCGCCTCCATATTACCTTCCATGTAGTATAACACCCCCACATAGCTTTCTATATAATATAATGTACCTACATTGCCCTCGATATAGTATAATGCGGCCTCACATTGCCTTCTATTGCCATTGCCTTCCATGTAGCTTAACACAGCCCCCATAGCAATATTCATGATGCTGATACAGTTGAAAGTGCAATGTGAGTCGGGGGGCAGTGATGGCACTAGCACTTGGCCCTTCTGACTCACACGCTCCAAAATGGCCTCATGGTCTGCTGCCATTGATGAAACACAACTGGTCTTCATATTTTTCAGCATGGACCCTGGCAAACTAGGTGGGCTGTCTATATGGACGATACCCATGCATGGCATTCCTCTGCAGTGTACACTATATTGTGTGCTGGGAAACACTCACTCTGGTTTGGCTTTCTAGCACTGCAGCCAATTGCAGTTAACTTGCATGTTGACTTTCTTCAATCCTTCTCAACAAAAGACATTCCTGTTTAGGTGTTAACTTGTAAGGTCAGCTGGACATCAGTTGACACTTTGTTGCCACACCTTACTCATGTGTCATGGAACAGGCCTACTCCTGTAACTCAACCACCACTTTGTTTGAAAGCCATAAATTCTTGGCTAGACCTTGTCTGGCGCATGGCCCATGCCTCACTGCTGGGCCAAAACACTATGGGTACTGTGGGGAAATTGATGCTCCTGTCCTGATGGCTACCTCTAATTTTGGGAAATTGGGATGGGAATTCCAAGCTGGGTGTCTTATCTGTTGCAGTATGGCTCCCAGACTGGCAGGCATGCAGCTACCTTTCACTCATCTACCTCTCTTACTATCCTTTAATGTGTCTAGCAATAACAGACTATAAAGCTAATATTGCAGCCACCTGAATGTGGCTGCCAGCCCACAAGTCATCTACCTCAAGATTTCTTATGTTAATAATCTAGGAATCTAATGACTGTTCCACAACAGTGTGGCTTCACTGTAAAATGATTTGAGCTGTTTTGGCAGCTTTTGGCTCCCCCAAAGGGGTTTTCTATGCCTCTTTTTTTGCCTCCCATTGATTTCAATGGGGTTCGAATATGTTTATCGAACTGTTTCGGTGTACACGAGTGAAGTCAGTGAACACGAACTGAATCGAACCTTGGAAACTTTACTCATCTCTAGTTGACATCATGGCATTGTGGGTGCCATATCATCTCATCAAATATTGTTCTTCTTTATGATGAAGATATTTCTTATTAAAATTGGCTGTATATTTTGGTCAATGTCTTCCTGCAGAACACAATTGCAGCCACTCAGATGTCTTCCTTCAATGTACTGTATGATGGATATGTACAGTTAAGTCCAGAAATATTTAGACAGTGAAACAAGTTTTGGCATTTTAGCTGTTTACCAATTCATATTCAAGATACAGTTATATAATCAATATCAGTTTAACGTGCAGACTCTCAGCTTTAATTTGAGGGTATTCACATGGCAATTGAAGTAAAGGTTTAGGAATTACAGTTGTATAATATGCACATGCCTCTTTTTTAAGGAACCAAACGTAATTGCACAATTATCTCAAAAGCTCTTTAATGGGCTGCATCCGCTATTAGTTTGATTTTGCGCATTTCAGGTTTTTTTCCCCCATTCGTCTTCCAAGAGGTGTAACTTTTTATTTTTCAGTCAATATGGTCATGTGAGGGCTCATTTTTGATGGAATGAGTTGTACTTTTAAATAAAATCATGAGTTTTACTATACTACTGGAAAACGGCAAAAAAAATTCCAAATGCGGAAGAACTGCAAAAAAGTGTAATTGCACTATAGTTTTTGAGATATTTTATTCACTGTGTTCCATATATGGTAAAACTGATTGTGATGCTTCAGGTTGGTGTGAGTTAATATACACCAAACATGTATAGGTTTACTTTTATCTTTGGGGTTAAAAAAACCCAGAAGTTTGTCCAAAAAAAGTAGAGTACAATTTACGCCATTTTTCGTGACCTGTAGCGTTCCCATTTTTCTGGATCTATGGCTCAGTGATGGCTTATTTTTTGTGTCTCAAGCTGATGTTTTTAAAGGTACTAGTTTTGCGCAGATGCTATGTTTTGATTGCTTGTTATTGCATTAGCGCAAAATTTGTGGTGACCAAAAAAAGTCAACAGTGATCAACAGCCTGATCGCTCATTCTTTTCTCCCGATCAGAGCAGCACAGCTCAGACCGGGAGAAATGATCATCTCTTGTAACAAGCTGTTTCTTACAGGACCTGAGTAATGTGAGCACAGGAGTCATCACTTGACCCTACAATGCTACCATGCTAGGGTTGTCATGCTACCATGACAACCACCGGATCCATGTGATGAGTACAGATCTCCCGATATCACCATTAATATGGCGCTGTCACATCTTGACAGCGCCATTTAAGGGGTTAAAAGGCACAGGCGGTTAGCGATTCCACTCATACCCAGCAGGCACCCATGTCAGCTGTACAAATCAGCTGAGATGTGCGTGGATCCCCGCCTGCAGCCCGCAGTAGCAGTTGGGGATTAACAGTATGACCACTAGGACATAACTTTACTGCTGGCGGTCTTTGAGGGGTTAATCAATGAATTAATTATGTAAAAGATCTGGATCTGATTAACAGTGTGGCATTTGCATTTGGAAGCTGTTTCTGTGAATACAATAAGCGGTCAAAGGAGCTCCAACAAATCCTAATTAGGCTGAAAAATAAAAGAAATGCTTCAGAGCGATATCAATGTATTAGAAGTGGCCAAATCAAAAGTTAGGTACTTTTTGCAACAAAAACGGCTGCACAGGTGAACATGGGAACTCAAAAAAGGGCTGCACATTCACGAAAGACAACAGTGATAGATGGATCGCAAAATCCTTTCCATGGTGAAGAAAAACCTCTTACCATAAAGAGAAGATTTCATGAAAGCAAATTTGAAGGGTTCACCACAAGGTGCAAACCATTAATCAGCCTGAAAAATAGAAAGGCCAGATTAGATTTTGGAAAAGAACATCTAAAGAAGCCTGCCCAGTTCTTGAAAAGCATTCTTTAAACAGATGAACCTAAGATGAATCTGTACCAGAAAGGAGGGAAAAAGAAAGTATGGCGATGGCTTGAAATGAATCATAATTCAAAGCACACCACATCCTCAGTAAAACATGGTGGAGGCAGTATGATGGCATGGACATGCATGGCTTCCATTGACACTGGACCAGTTTCATAAACTATTGTATAATTTATTATTGACTTTTGTTCCGTGATACAAATATATATATATATATATATATATATATATATATATATATATATATATATACATATATATATATATATATATATATATATATATATATATATATATATATATACTGTGTGCATGTATATATATAGAGTAAAAAAAATTCGGCAGCCGATCTAGACTCTGAACTTGACCCCGGACAACGAACCCAATACAAGTCAATGGCGATTAGAAGTTCTGGGCTGTAAAAGGGCGGAAGCAAGCTACAAAGGGAGCTACATATGAAAATTAAATGAATGGTAGTAAGAGCATGATAGTTATAAATACCGTGTTTCTTGGAGGATCACACTGCAGTCAGACTCTTTCCTGGGCTCTCTTATTAAGGTTCATCAATATTCACTGCTTCCCCGCCCACCCTCTGTGCCAGTGTCCATGATTGGTTGCAGAGTGCTATACACCCCCCCTCGACCCTGTATCCACATCTGTAATTGTATGCAGTCAGTTTGCTATATGGTAGTATAAAAATAATTAAATAAATAATTTTTCAAAAATGTTTGCTCCCCCCTATTTTGATATCCAGCACATGTAAAACAACAGCTGCAGGCTGCAACCCCAATCTGTGAGCTTTACCATGGCTGGATATAAAAAACAAGGGGATCCTACAGTGTTTTCTTTTTTTTAATTATTTAAATAAATAATCAAAAAAAGGTATAAGGTCCCCTCCCCAGTTTTGATAAAATTAAAGTTCATTTGTGGGCTGTATGCTCCCTTTCCACAGATAAAGAAAGAGGAACTGTAGTGCTGCCAGCATCCTGCTGGCACCAAACTGTATACTCCCAAGAGCTCAATGTCCCCTCCACCCAGTGCTGTATGTCCCCCCAGAGCTGTATGTCCCCTCCACAGCAGTGGTGTAAGCCACCCAAAGCTGCATGTCCCCTTTACCCAAGTGCTGTATGCCACCCAAAGCTGTATGTCCCCTCCACCACAGTTCTGTGCACCTCCCAGAGCTATATGTCCCCTCTACCACAGTGCTGTATACACCCCGCAGCTGTATATCCCCTCCATAAAAGTGAAATATACCCCTTATAGCTGTGTAACCCCCAACCCTAGTGCTGTATACCCCCCAGAGCTGTATGTTCCCTCCACCCCAGTGTTGTATATCCCCCCAGAACTGTATGTCCCCTCCACTCAAGTGTTGTACACTCCCCAGAGCTGTATGTCCCTTCCACCCCAGTGCTGTATACCCTCCAGTGTTGTATGTCCCCCAGTCCCAGTGCTGTATACCCCCTAGAGCTGTATGTCCCCCAACCCCAATGCTACATACCCCCCAGAGCTGTATGTACCCCAACCCCAGTGTTGTATAACCCCCCCGAGCTGTATGTACCCCATCTTGATGCTGAATGCCCCCCTCTTGAGCTGTATGCCCCCATTCTTGTATGCCTCTCTCCCCAGTAATGTGTATGCCCCCAGTAATGAGCATGTCCCCAGCCTCTCCTGTGATGCACTGTATATATAGCAGTGTCAGTCTTCACGGTGCGCAGCCATGTCTGTTAGTGACAGCCACCAATCAGCGCGGCACAGCCACATGCTAGGGAGGAGCTGGATGAGAGACAAGTTAGGGAGGCAAGGAGGCTGCTGTTGGCTTCCACATTTTAAAAATACCTCTAATGTGTCTGTATGTGTGCATGTATGATGTGTATATCTATGTATGTCAGTGTATATGGTTGTATATAAATTTATATCTATTTAAATGTCTTTTTCTGAATTTGTCTTTAAATATGTATATGTACGTATGCCAATATGTGTACGTATCTGTGTATGTGCATGTTTGCATGTGGATGCGGCCCACTGAGACTCTTTTGCCTGGGGCCATCAAAAATCTGGAGCCGG
Source organism: Anomaloglossus baeobatrachus (assembly GCF_048569485.1). Lineage (NCBI taxonomy): Eukaryota > Metazoa > Chordata > Amphibia > Anura > Aromobatidae > Anomaloglossus > Anomaloglossus baeobatrachus. Next base: position 681,438,578 of record NC_134353.1, on the reverse strand, counting down.
TCGTGCCTACTGTAAACTATTATCAAGGGCCCCACCTTGTATAAAGCTGACCCTGCTTTTGGTATATGTCCAGTCAATTAAAGTTTACTGCAAATGAATGCATACCAACAAAGTCATATGAGAATAGCCTCAGTTTGTAGCTACCTCTATATTCCATATCAGGTTAGTTTGCTAGCACAAGAAATGTGTCTATATCTACGGTATGTTATCACAGTATTGTGCAACATTTAAAACTTTTTTAAAAATACGTATTTTAATTATAACTTTTTTTCATAAAAAAATATTTCATCATATTGTTAAATACAGTGGTTGCTCTTTGTGAATTTACATTGCTAATTATATGGTGTCAAGGATAATCACATATTTCTATTAACAAGCCTAAAATAGGTAACACGAACTAGCATATTTCAAACAGTAACAGACAGTTCCCAAAGGCCCAGAAGAGGGGAAATTCTTTGCTTATGATGAAAGGTAAAGTATTTCATGATTCCAAACTAGTGTTTATTAGACATGATGTTTGCTGGAGCGTGCTGTATAATATTGTCAAACAGCTAGTCCTCAGAATGTAAGATTTAATTAATGGAGGATTCACAAGGGGCTCTCTGAAAGAAGATTTTGGAGGAAAACACATTTCACAAAGTGTTAGTTTCTAAATAATAAAATATTATCTATACGTTATGGCATAGAATCAGTATTAGTAATCAGTCTTTAGAGAAAAAGGTTACAAAAAAACAAATATTTCCCCAAATTCATTTAAACCCTTAATAAACCTGTAAGGGCTCGCTCACATGGGTGTGTAGTCGCTCATGGAAGAGAATCATATTGATTATGCTAATGACGCTTGACTCAACCTCTGATCAGTGTCATTTCCTGGGAGCTGATTCACTTGAATGTGAAAATCAAAGCACAGGTGAGAAGATGGAGAACGTAATTTCTCCATCTTCTCCATTGTTTTGGTCTGCTTATATCAAACTGTCCTATGATTTCCATAGACCTAAATGGGTGCATGTCATGCAATTACTGGATGCACTCGCAGCACGCTGGGATTTTTTTTACTCATGCCAAAGCGGCATGAGAAAAAAGCACAAGTCGGCACTGCCCTATAGAATAACATTGGGCAGAGTGCCATCTGACAAAACATCGGAAAGCACTTGGCTGTGTTATATGCTTTTCTTGATTGAGCCCCAATGAACTTTAGGCTTTAGTGTTGCTTTTTGTTTTTGTGAGGTTTTTTTTACAGATCTTAAAGCTACCTGTTGCATAGGTATCCCTTGATGGCTGGAGCAGGGGTGTATCTGTACTTACAGAGATAGCCACATTTTTCATTGCTGCAGTCATAATTGGGTTAACTGGCCAGTATCAAAAATTTCTCTGAATAATGCTTTTCCTGCAGAAATTCAGCCAATAATTGTCACCAGACTTCTTTGGTGATTGTACTGGTATAACATCTTGTGCCTTGATGCAAGATATTTCATGACACAGATTTGTTTCCCTTCCGATCACTGCTGTGTGCTCATACAGTACCCCACCACTTATGGGGTATCGGCAACAAATTACACAATAAATGGCTTAGTGCATTTTCTCCTGTTGCTCTTGTGATAATGCAAAATAAAGAGCTAAAGATACATTTTTTGTTTCTTTAGCAAAAAGAAAAAAGGTTTGTTTTTTTTCATTTTGTCCTTCCACATTCCTTTAGTTCCCATGAAGCACAAGAAGGGTTAATGAACTTCTTGAATGGGGTTGATCAGTTTGAGGGGCGCAATTTTTAGAGTGGTGTCAAAGTTTGGTATTTTCTGTCTCATAGGCATTTTAAAGTCATTTCAAATGTGATGTGTTCTCTAAAAAAATGGTTTTGTAAATTTTTGTTGAAAAATGTTAATTTACTGATAATCTTTTAACTTTTAACCCTTAACTTGCTAACAAAAAAATGATGTTTGAAAAATTATACTGACATAAAGTAGACATTTGGTAAATGTTATTTATTAACTATTTTATGTGACATACAGTGCATTGGAAATCATAAGTTTAATATGACGACGTGGGCCCTGAGCGTATGGTGGGACCATGTGTCAGGTAGTGAGATTGAGTCACACAGGAGCACTTTGTCACTTAAAATGTCCATGCAGTTTATTCAAGCATCATAAACCGCTGTTACAGTTCATTTAAACATATTACCGGAACATGCCAATATCCCCAGTCTGTACCAATAGTGAGTAGAGATGAGCAAACCGGTCGCGGTTTGGCTCGAGGTCGGTTCGCCGAACGGGGGTCCCGTTCGAGTTTGGTTCGTCGAACGTTCGACGAACCGAACTAGAACCAATAGGCTATAATGGGAGGCAATCACAAACACATAAAAATGCATGATAAATGTACACAAACAGTTAATAAACATTGCCATAACACTTACCGGTCCCCGCGATCCCTCCTGCACTCTGTCTCCTGCCGCTATTCCATCCGATGATCGCTGAATCTTCCCGGTGACCGGCACTGCCAGCAGAGATGCAGGACCTATCGTGACGTCAAAATAGCCATGTGACCAGTCATGTGGCTATTATCTCATTGGCTACAGACTGGTCACATGACTATGACATGTCATGTAGGACCTGCGAGTGCATCTCTCCGGTACACGGTGCACATTTGTGTATCGCCGTGTACCGGCGTTATGCTCTAGCACACGGTCGACTCCCCGTTCCGTTAGGGACCGGCTGACACAGCCGGTCATTAACGGAGATCACCGTTGCCATAGCAATGCAGTTAGCGGTGACGTCACCGCTAACCGCGGCTCCGGGAGCACCGTTGCTATGGTAACGCGTCTGTCAGCGTTACCGCTGTTACCGCTAGCAGCACTGATCACTCACGGAGTGAAGGCTGCACACTGCTTCCCGATTGTAGTGAGGATTGTAGTGAGGATGAGGTGCCCCAGCCCATGATGGGCTGGTGCACCTCATCCTCACTACAATCATCACTACTACTACACTAGTGAGGATTGTAGTCAGGATGAGGTGCCCCGGCCCATGATGGGCTGGTGCACCTCATCCTCACTACAATCGTCACTACTACTACACTAGTGAGGATTGTAGTGAGGATGAGGTGCCCCGGCCCATGATGGGCTGGTGCACCTCATCCTCACTACAATCGTCACTACTACTACACTAGTGAGGATTGTAGTGAGGATGAGGTGCCCCAGCCCATGATGGGCTGGTGCACCTCATCCTCACTACAATCGTCACTACTACTACACTAGTGAGGATTGTAGTGAGGATGAGGTGCCCCAGCCCATGATGGGCTGGTGCACCTCATCCTCACTACAATCGTCACTACTACTACACTAGTGAGGATTGTAGTGAGGATGAGGTGCCCCAGCCCATGATGGGCTGGTGCACCTCATCCTCACTACAATCGTCACTACTACTACACTAGTGAGGATTGTAGTGAGGATGAGGTGCCCCAGCCCATCAAGTAATGGGCTGGGGCACCTCATCCTCACTACAATCCTCACTACAATCCTGAAGTGCAGTTTCTTCAAATTCATTTAAAGGCACTTGGAACGCTGAAATTGCTGCTTATAATTTAAGCCTCTATTAAAAACCTCTTATCAGCGCTGGTTTATTGGGGATTTATTGGGCTGACAGGGGGTAATAAAGATGGAGTCTCTAATGTGTCTGTGTATTTATTTCTATTAAAGTATTTTTTCTCTGTGTGGTGTCTTTTTTTTAACCCTTTATTGGAGATTCTTAATGGCCGGGTCAAACGTGCCTGACATTAAGAATCTCTGGCTTAATACTGGCTAGTAAAACAAAGCCAGTATTAACTCATGATTACCCAACAAGCCACCCGGCTCCAGGGCTGTTGGAAGAGTTGGATACAGCGCCAGATGATGGCGCTTCTATGAGAGCGCCATTTTCTGGGACGGCTGCGGACTGAAATTCGCAGCAGAGGCGCCCAGAAACCTCGGGCTAACCTGTGCTGCGGATTCCAATCCCCAGCTGCCTAGTTGTACCCGGCTGGACACAAAAATGGGGCGAAGCCCAGGTCATTTGTTTTTTAATTATTTCATGAAATAAGTGAAATAATGAAAAAAAAGGGCTTCCCTATATTTTTGGTTCCCACCCGGGTACAAATAGGCAACTGGTGGTTGGAGGCAGCCCGTAGCTGCATGCTGTACCTGGCTAGCATACAAAAATATGGCGAAGCCCACGTCATTTTTTTGGTGGGCAAAAAACTTCTGCATACAGTCCTGGATGGAGTATGCTGAGCCTTGTAGTTCTGCAGCTGCTGTCTGCTCTTCTCCATACAGACACACAGCAGCTGCAGAACTACAAGGCTCAGCATACTCAGCATACTCCATCCAGGACTGTATGCAGAAGTTTTTTGCTGAAAAAATTTTGTGGGCTTCGCCATATTTTTGTATGCTAGCCAGATACAGCAGGCAGGTACGGCTGCCCCCAACCCCCAGTTGCCTATTTGTACCTGGCTGGGAACCAAAAATAAAGGGAAGCCCTTTTATTTTATTATTTCATGAATTTCATGAAATAATTAGAAAACAAATGACGTAGGCTTCGCTCCATTTTTGTGTCCAGCCAGGTACATCTAGGCAGCTGGGGATTGGAATACGCAGCACAGGTTGGCCTGAGCTTTCTGGGCCCCACTGCTGCGAATTGCAGTCTGCAGCCGCCTCAGAAAATGGCACTTTCATAGAAGCGCCATCTTCTGGCGCTGTATCCAACTCTTCCAGCACCTGCCTGCTATACCTGGCTAGCATACAAAAATATGGCGAAGCTCACGTCCTTTTTTTGTAGTTTTTTGGCCAAAAAATTAAAAAATGCTTCCCTGGATTTTCCATTGCCAGTGAAGGTAACACCAAGCAGTGGGGGTTAGCAGCCAGTAGCTGCTTGGATTACCCTTAGCTAGCAATACAAAAAATGCAGTGGGAGCCCATATATATTTTTTTTAATTATTTATTTAAATAACTAAAAACAAAATGGGCTTCCCTGTATTTTGATTGCTGGACATCACAGTGCTGTAAAAATAAATCTTTAAAAAAAATGACATAGCGCCCCGCGGTATTTTTGATTCTCAGCGTAGATAAAGCAGACAGCTATGGGTTGCCACCCCCATCTGCCTGTCGTTACCTTGGTTGGCAATCAAAATACAGGGAAGCCCATTAATTTTTTCTATTTAAAAAATAGTTAAAAAAAATGACGTTGGGTCCCCCCATTTTTGATAGCCAGCTAGGGTAAAGCAGACGTCTGTAGCCTGAAAACCACAGCTGGCAGCTTTACCGTGGTTGGGGATACAATGTGGAGGTCCCCCCAGGCTCTTTTTTTATAATTATTTTATAAATATTAATAATTACACAAAAAAAGTAGGGTCCCCTCCAAATTGGATCACCAGCCAAGGTAAAGCAGACAGCTGTGGTCTGGTATTCTCATGGTGGGAAGGTCCATAGTTATTGGGCCTTCACAGCCTAAAAATAGCAGGCCGCAGGCACCCCAGACGTGGCGCATCCACTAGATGCGCCAATCCTGGCGCTTCACCCCAGCTCATCCCGTGCCCTAGTGCAGTGGCAAACGGGGTAATAAATCGGGTTGATACTAGCTGTAAAGTCACCTGAGATCAAGCCCAGAAGTTTGTTATGTCATGGCATCTATTAGATACCCAACATCATAAACTGTCAGTACTAACAAAAACAAAAAATCGACAAAAGAAATTTATTTGAAAAAACAGTCCCCAAAACATTTCCTCTTTCACCAATTTATTGTAAGAAAAAAAATAAAGGGGTCCCACGACGACTCTGGACCGTCTAGAATATGGGGGGGAGACACTCAGGGAACGTATCCCCCATTGTCTAGGAGTGCGGACCCTTTATGTGAGGAGTGTGGGTGCAATGAATCTGCACTCACTCTCCCCGGGTCCACAGCAGCAGAGTCCATGTCGTAATGGTTGCTACCGAAGCTGCAATGCCCTGCTCATGAGGTAAGGGCATGCCTAATCAGGAGAACTACTGTAGAGGAAGCTCTGCTCACTGGTATATAGGTGCTCAGAGGTAATAATAGATAAAATTAGTGAGTAACCTCGGCACTCTAAATCTCCCAGACTAAGTCAGTAAGTCGCAACGGATAGTAATGCAAAATCACTCTTTATTGGTCCGTATTAAGAAAAATTTTTTTTTCATAAGCATATATGTTTTTGTCCAAAACAAGTTACAAATGACGTTTCGGCCTGAGCCTTCGTCAGATTGGACTTATCTGCATGTAATCATGAAAAATGACAATAATCAGTATCACATAAGAGTGAGAGAACAATAACATAAACTCGAACAATGAGAAGGTACAATTGGGATGCAGCAAAAAAATTGCAACACAGCAAGAAATGAAACACATGATACAAATGTCATAATACAGTACAAGGACAATATAGTAATGACAAATATGGGGTCAGAGTAGGCTTAGACAGCTCTGGTACGAAAGAGATGTCAATCATAAAGTAACATGTGCAGTAGGTGTAGAGCTACACTATGCATGGCAGAGCTAATGGGTAGACCGACCATAGAAAAAGAACGGAGAAAAAGTGGAGAAAAAATGGAGAAAAAGTGGAGAAAAAGTGGAGAAAAAGTGGAGAAAAAATGGAGAAAAAGTGGAGAAAAAATGGAGACAAAGTGGAGAAAAAGTGGAGAAAAAGTGGAGAAAAAGTGGAGAAAAAATGGAGAATAAGTGGAGAAAAAGTGGAGATAAAGTGGAGAAAAAAATGGAGAAAAAGTGGAGAAAAAGTGGAGAAAAAGTGGAGAAAAAGTGGAGAAAAAGTGGAGAAAAAATGAAGTGGAGAAAAAGTGGAGAAAAAGTGAAGAAAAAATGGAGAAAAAGTGGAGAAAAAGTGGAGAAAAAATGTAGAAAAAGTGGAGAAAAAGTGGAGAAAAAGTGGAGAAAAAGTGGAGAAAAAATGTAGAAAAAGTGGAGAAAAAGTGGAGAAAAAGTGGAGAAAAAGTGGAGATAAAATGGTGAAAAAGTGGAGAAAAAGTGGAGAAAAAGTGGAGAAAAAATGGAGATAAAGTGGAGAAAAAGTGGAGAAAAAGTGGAGGAAAAAGTGGAGAAAAAATGGAGAAAAAGTGGAGAAAAAGTGGAGAAAAATTGGAGAAAAAATGTAGAAAAAGTGGAGAAAAAGTGGAGAAAAAGTGGAGAAAAAGTGGAGAAAAAGTGGAGAAAAAGTGGAGAAAAAAATGGAGAAAAAGTGGAGAAAAAATGGAGAAAAAATGTAGAAAAAGTGGAGAAAAAGTGGAGAAAAAGTGGAGAAAAAATGGAGAAAAAGTGGAGAAAAAGTGGAGAAAAAGTGGAAAAAAAAGTGGAGAAAAAATGGAGAAAAAATGGAGAAAAAGTGGAGAAAAAGTGGAGAAAAAGTGGCAAAAAAGTGGAGACAAAATGGAGAAAAAGTGAAGAAAATGTGGAGAAAAAGTGGAGAAAAAGTGGAGAAAAAATTGAGAAAAAGTGGAGAAAAAGTTGAGAAAAAGTGGAGAAAAAGTGGAGAAAAAGTGGAGACAAAATGGAGAAAAAGTGAAGAAAAAGTGGAGAAAAAGTGGAGAAAAAGTGGAGAAAAAATGGAGAAAAAGTGGAGAAAAAATGGAGAAAAAGTGGAGAAAAAGTGGAGAAAAAGTGGAGAAAAAATGGAGAAAAAGTGGAGAAAAAGTGGAGAAAAAGTGGAGAAAAAATGGAGAAAAAGTGGAGAAAAAGTGGAGAAAAAGTGGAGAAAAAATGGAGAGAAAGAGTGGAGAAAAAGTGGAGAAAAAATGGAGAAAAAGTGGAAAAAAAGTGGAGAAAAAGTGGAAAAAAAGTGGAGAAAAAGTGGAGAAAAAGTGGAGAAAAAATGGAGAAAAAGTGGAAAAAAAAGTGGAAAAAAAGTGGAGAAAAAGTGGAGAAAAAGTGGAGAAAAAATGGAGAAAAAGTGGAGAAAAAGTGGAGAAAAAGTGGAGACAAAATGGAGAAAAAGTGGAGAAAAAGTGTAGAAAAAGTGAAGAAGAAATGGAGAAGTGGCGAAGTGGAAAAGTGTTTGTTAATGCCAGATGGGAGATAAATATTTTTTTACCAGCGCTGTCATTTCCTGTAACGTGATAATCGGTATACGCTGTATACCTGTGATCACTTGAGCGGGGACCGGAAAAACCGTCCTGAATCATGATCTCCAGGGTCTCAGCTAGCCCTGAAACCCCGGAGATTTTCTGACGCTGGGGGGCGTTATTCACTTATTTCTGCCTGCTGTTTATAAACAGCAGATCAGAATAAGGCTACATTAACACGACCGATCCATTTTTGTGGTCTGCAAAAAACAGTCCGTTATTTTTCACGGGTGCATCCGTGTGGCATCTGTTTTCGTTCCGTAGACGGTCCGTATGTCATCTGTTTGTCATCCGTGTGCCTTCCGTTTTTTTTGTGTACTGCAAAAAAACTGAATGAGGGTAAATGCATAAATTTACCCAGGATCCATAGCTTCATCCTACATGAGGCGGTCACATGTTCACTCCAGTGCCATTTTCTACTGCTTTTCACAGCGTAGAGCGCTCTGGTGATTTTCTTGTGCTTGTGCACTTCATATCAGTCTTTTCTGTCATTATAATGGCAGAAAGACACATAATGTCCCACTCTCTTGCATTTTGTAATTTTGCACCCTTTGGTGCCTTTCATGTGGCACTAAGGGGTGCTTAGCTTTGTATTTAGCCAAAAAAATGGAAAAAAAAAATGACGTAGGGTTCTCCCTATTTTTGGTTGCAGGGTAAAGCAGACGGCTGCAGCCTGCAGGCCACAGCTGGCAACCTCACCTTGGCTGGTAATCCAAAACTGAGGGCACCCCACGCTGTTATTTTAAATTAAATAAATAATTTAAAAAAAAAAACACGTAGGGGTCCCCCCAAAATTGGATCACCAGCCAAGGTAAAGCAGACAGCTGGGGTCTGATATTCTCAGACTCAGGAGGTCCATGGTTATTGGACTCTCCCCAGCCTAAAAATAGCAGGCCACAGCCGCCCCAGAAGTGGCGCATCCATTAGATGCGCCAATCCTGGTGCTTCGCCCCAGCTCATCCCACGCACTGGTGCGGTGGCAAACGGGGTAATATATGGGGTTAATACCAGATGTGTAATGTCACCTGGCATCAAGCCCTGGGGTTGGTGAGGTCAGGCGTCTATCAGATACCAGACATCACCAACCCAGTCAGTAATAAAAAAAAAATAGACGACAAACACATTTTTATTTGAAAAAACACTCCCCAAAACATTCCCTCTTTAACCAATTTATTAGAAAGAAAAACAAATCCAGGTCTGGTGTAATCCAAGGGGTTGCCATGACGATCCACACTATCCCAGTCAATGAAGAGCAGGATGTTCCCCATTGGCTGGGAGAGCAGTGCAGTGACCTGAGCTAACATCAATGGGTCAGCCCAGGTCACTGCAGGGGATGACAAGTGCTGCTGTCAGCGAGGTACATTACCTGCGCTGATCTCCAGCACACTGACAGCCCCTGTCACTGAGTCCAATGACCGGCGCCTTCACACCAAGTATCGCGAGAGGCCCGTGACGTCACCGCTAGTCAGTCTCGGGTCGGAAGCGAGAGAAGGTGATGTGACAAGCGGCGGCCATGGAGGACAGTGACAGCGCTGAGGTCGGGATGGCGGGACTTCATCACCGCAGGTAAGCCGAGCGGGACCGTGTGTGTGTGTGTGTGTGTCTGTGTGTGTATGTATGTATGTGTACATGCCGCGGGCAGGAGGGGGCGGAGCGAGCTGAGCGGAGAAGTGTGGGCTTCCTGCACATAACTAGGATAAACATCGGGTTACTAACCAAAGCGCTTTGGTTGGATACCCGATGTTTATCTTGGTTACCAGCTTCTGGCAGGCTGCCAGCGATGGCTCCTGCACACTGTAGCTGTAAAAAGCCCTGCTTTTTGCTGCTAGAACCGTTCTCGAACGTATCTAGAACTATCGAGCTTTTGCAAAAAGCTCGAGTTCTAGTTCGATCTCGAACAGCCCCCAAAATCACTCGAGCCTAGAACTGGAGAACCTCGAACCTAGAACCGCGCTCAACTCTAATCGTGAGTATATCTGCAAGGTTTCATACACACAGCGTCCCCGTGCCAGTATCACAGCCTTTACTCACTGACCTCTCAGCTGTCTCCGAGCAAAGACATTTATTGTGGTCTTAACTTACTGACATCCAGTCAGCTCACAACCCCATTCTCCAGGGATTATCTGTTCAGGAGTCGCAGCACACTCCCCACATGGTTTCACTAAATGCTCCAGTAGGGCCATGTCCTTCCAGGACCCTGGTAGACTGCCATGTGATCACAAACAGGCAAGTGATATCCAAACAGACATACCCCTGGGTGGGAGATATGTGGATGGTCAGTCCCGCCCATCACTTCTGATGATCCCATGAATCTAGCTCTGAAACATGTTACCAAACCGACATGTTGAACTACAAGTCCCAGCGAACACTCCAGGTTCATGGCAGAGATTCTCTGCGACACATACCGGTCATTTCCAATATTACCGAGAGCCATTTTCCATTCCATACATTATCTAAAAAGACACAAATGCTGACATAAAATCAAAATAAACCCTTCTCGGTTTGCGTCAATCAGGATTACCAAAATTATTTATATTTTCCAAATGCCAAAATAATGAGAATGTTTTAAGTAGAGATGAGCTAACTACCCATGGCTTGGCTTGCCAAGCCGAGCAAGTGGTGCATTTGTGAGCCTTTATTGAACTGGCCTTTATCTGAGCCTTTATACCTTTAACACAGATGATCGCCTAACAACAACCCCGCAACACCTGGAAGTGCACGTGTTGTGGCAGTGTCGTCAGGAGGTCATCCAAGTTCATTAGATACTCCGATGACCTCCTGTCACTGCACACACTGCTGGGTACTCACCGAAGATGTTGTCCCCGGCAATGCTGTTGCTTCCGGGTCCACGTGTCCACATCTTCTGCTACGGTAACATCTTAACCCCAGTGACTAAAAGGACCTTTGCTGACGTCATGCCCATAGGACAAGAAGGACTTCCCCTTCTGGTCACATGGGCATTAAATCAGCAAAGGCCTCCTCTTATTTTGATACACAGCAAAGCTAAGCACAGGACTGGGGCTTTAGTCGGCTTTACCTATGCTGTGTATCATAATATTGGGGACCCTGCGCCAATTGTTTTATTTATTTTTATACCATGATACTGACGGTAGATAGTAGAGTGTATGGGCTCCTTCAAGGTATGACGTCATTTTAACACGCCCCTATCACATGATGGGGCGTGTCCAAAATGCAGTCCGACACTTCCAACCAGAATAAGCATTATTTTTCTAAGTCCACGTGGGCATGGAGTTTATTATAATAGAAACGGAGATCTGGGTGTAAAACCCCCAGATGGAGACTTCCACCATAATCATGCTAGGGGTCTTACCCCTAGACTTCCATTTCTATTATAAACAACTCATGCCCACATTGACTTGAAAAAATAATGCTTATTCTGACTGGAAATGTCAGACTGCATTTTGAACACGCCCCATCATGTGATAGGGGCGTGTTGAAATGACATCATACCTTGAATGAGCCTGTACACTCTAGCATCTACCATCAGTATCGTGGTATAAAAATAAATAAAACAATTGGTGCAGGGTCCCCCATATTATGATACACAGCACAGAAAAAGCTGGCTACAGCCCCATCCCTGCACTTATCTTGGCTATGTATCAAAATAAGAGGAACCACATGTGGCTTGTTTTTTAATTATTTAAATAAATAATTTAAAAAAACGGTGTGCAGTTCCCCCAATTTTGATGCCCAGCCATGATAAATCCCAACAGCTGCAGCTAGTATTCTCAGACTGGAGAGGCCTATGGTTATTTGGCCCCCTCAACCTAAAAATAGCAACCTGCAGCAGCCCGACATTGTTGCATCAATTAGATGCGACAAGCTTGGTGCTTTACCCGGCTCTTCTCGATTGCCCTGATGTGATGGGAATCGGGGTAATGAGAGGTTAATAACAGCGCAAAACTGTCAACAAGCCCAGAATTACTGATGGGAAGTAGTCCATGAGATCCCAGAAACACTAATCCTATAAGTAAAAAGAAATACACAAACACCGAGAAAATTCCTTTATTTGGAATAAAATACAAAACCACCCTCTTTCACCACTTTATTAACCCCAAAACACCCAGGTCAAACATAATCCACATGAGGTCCCATGACAACCCTGGCTCTGCTACATCCAAGCTTGAAATTCCAAATAATTCAAATGACCTAAATTCTCATGAAACATTAAATTCTTTATTATTTTATTAGACAAACACACAAGAAAAATATTAAAAAGATGGATAATGATATAAAAATATCCTGGGTTCAACAAGTGTTAATTTTTCTTTTTTTTAAATATTGTACATGATAAATTCACACAGGTTCATCACACACAATTTTTTTAACACATTTTTGTACATATGTTTTTGTGAAGTTGGTCTCTTGTGAAAGTATTCAACCCCTAATCCGCCCGCATCGAGGTCAGTTATAATATATAATTTGTGATCTATAGGAAAGTGCTAGTGCATTAGCGTACAGCTAAAAATAAACAATTTGAGAGACCAAAGATACATGAGATGAATGAGGGGTTGAATAGTTTTGTTTAGGGGTAGAAATAATCTGCTTATTCCAATGAATCTATGCAGAGTTATTATCTCTAAGGCAAGCCATAAAAAACTGCATCAGAAAACATTCTCTATAAACACGTTGTCACATGAATTGCTGAAAACAAATGCCCAATATACCTATGTATCTACTATATGTTAAGAGTTAACAGAGCAAAGTTCAATCTGTTATATGATTAACAGGAATAATATCACATCAGCATGAGGGCGTTTCCATGGCTGCAGGACGCTGACCCAGGTGCTTTGTACTCTCCTGCTTTCCATGATAAGCCTACACAGCTGCTGCTATCAGTAATCAGCATGTCATTGGACAGCTGTTACTTAAATAGACTGTGTGCCTTACCAGACTCTACCCCTTCTGAGGAAGAGACAAAACGATCGTTAAGGGGGATCCTGGGGTTCTTATGTAAGATCTATATTTATGCTTTGGTTCATCACTGCTCTGTATGACCTGTTTGACAAAATGTTGATTTAATCCTTGTACCTGCTTGACAAGTATTGCTTGGATCACACCAGTGTCTATGGCTTAATGTTATGCAGCTTGTCTAGTAACAGGATGTAATCTAACTCCTGAAACAAGATTAAATCTTGCTCTGTTAACCCTTAATATACCTGCTTGAGAAGTATTGCTCTAAACACATCAGTGTTTATGATGTTATGTGGCCTGCCTGGTAACATGCTGATGTGATATTATTCCTGTTAATCATATAACAGATTGAAAACAAGCAGATGTGTCTTTTTAGATAGTGTATGTAAACTTCTGGTTTCAACTGTAAAGCTGGGTTTACACACTGCAACATCTCAAACGACATCGCTGTAACGTCACCGGTTTTGTGACGCAATAGCGATGTTGTTTGCGATGTTGCAGTGTGTGAATCCTATCAGCGACCCGGCCCCTGCTGTGAAGTTGTAATCGCTACAAATCGTTCAGGACCATTCCTAGGTCCTTTGTTTCCCGCTGTGCAGCATGAAGTTTCAGTGTGTGAAGACTTTGCAGCGACTTTGTTAGCAACTTCCCTTTCAAAAGGCTGCTTATCAACGTCCCCAACAACCAGCTAGCTCGCTCTGCAGGTCCGGATCGCTGTTGTGTTGTTGGCCAGGTTTGCCTGTTTGAATGCTCACCAGAGACTTAGCAGAGACTTAGGGAGGTCGCTGTTACGTCACAAAACCGGTGACGTTACAGCGATGTCCTTTGCGATGTTGCAGTGTGTAAACCCAGCTTTACTCTGTTTAAAGTTTAACCTCTTCATGACACATGATGTACTGGGTACGTCATAGCTCGTTTGAGGTTATTTCCTGCAGCCTGCCGTGGGCAGTCCGCGGTGATCCACACACATGTCAGCTGATTTCAACAGCTGACATGTGTGCCTGTCAGGCGAGAGTGGAATTGCTATCCACCCGCGCCTATTAACCTCTTACATGGCGCTGTCAAAATCTGACAGCAAGATGTAACAGCGTGCTGCAGTAAGCATAACTTACCCAGCACTATTGGAAGTCACGTGACGTGATCACATAACTTCTGGTGGTTGCCATGGTAGCACAGATCATGTGACGACTTCTGTAGCTATCATGAGTCACTTTTTCTCACTGATGGGAGACTCCCTGCTGACTCCCACCGCTTTTCTTCAGATCTCAGCTGTGTACCTGTGATATGGAGAAATGGAAGCGCGATCAGACAGCTGATCCTTATAGCACCCTAGGGGTACTTATAAAATAAAAAACGTTAAACAAAGTTTTAAAAAATAAAAAAAAAAAAAATGTTCAAATCACCCCCCGTTTGGGCCATTGAAAATTAAAGGGTTAAAAAAATTATAAATATACACATATTTGGTAATGCCGCATTCAGAAATGCCCAATCCATCAAAATATAAAATCAATTAATCTGATCAGTAAACTGCATAGCAGCAAAAATTTCCAAATGCCAAAATTACGTTTTTTAGTCGCCGCAAATTTTGCACAAAATGCAATAAAACGCAATCAAAAGTAGCATCTGGGCAAAAAATGGTGCTATTGAGAACGCCAGCTTGAGATGCAAAAAATAAGCCATCACTGAGTCATAGATCCCGAAAAATGAGAACGTAATGGGTTTTGGAAAATGGGACAAAAAGTGCAGCACTTTTTTTTACAAACTTGTGAATTTTTTAACCCCTTAGATAAAAGTAAACCTATAGATGTTTGGTGTCTACAAACTCATACCAACCTGAGACATCACAACAACACATCAGTTTTACCATATAGTAAACATGGTAAATAAAATATCCCAAAAACTATTGTGTGATCGCATTTTTTTTGCAGTTTTTCCGCACTTGAAATTTTTTCGGTGTTGTCCAGTACACTATATGGTAAAACTTATGATTTAATTTAAAAGTACAGCTCGACCTGCAAAGAACAAGCCCTTACATGGCAAGATTGACAGAAAAATAAAAAAGGTACGGCTCTTGGAAGAAGGGGAGCAAAAAATAAAAACCCAGAAAAGGGTATGAAAATTACAAGTTTCAAAATATATACATTTTAAAAAAGTTCTGCAAATTACCAATATTTTTACAACTAAGCATTCCAGAACTATTTCCTCATAAATTGACACTGGTCAGAATTGAAAATATTGGCTTCGTCAGGGATGTGAAAACAGGCTTTGGGGCAAGGGGTTAAGCTGATTAATTTGGGATCTATTCACTCACAATTCACTCATAATTAAAAATAAATATAAATAATAAAATTGCTATTTGTTTTGCATATAATTCCTTCCAATTTAGATCTTAGTGCTGGCTCATTGATTACAACTAAAAAGGTATTTATATTTTCTAATTTTTATGCTATTCGATTCTATTCTATAAGCATCCTGAAACCGATTTATCTGACTCACTGTAGTAATTATTATGATAGATTGTTCCATGAAATGATTTATAGTAAAATTAAAAGATGAAAATATAATCTATTGGATGAAGGAAGCCTTTCAAAATGATTTGATGTGTTGAATGTGTGCCGCCCTGGCAAAACCAGGGTGTCACAGAGGTCTGCATCTATCTTTCTGGTGCAGATCTCACTGTCCCTTGGTAAGTTTCCACACAAACACACACCAGCCAATCAGGCCCCACTCGCCCCCTCCCCAGGGAAATGGGAGGGGGGAGAGAGGAGATTGGTGAGAGCAGAGTTTGAGGTGCAGTCAGTCTGCTGGAGGGGAGAAGTCAGGGAGCAGCTCCCGTGGGGAGCTGGGAGAAAAACACCCGAATTTCACACACGGGTGTGGAACCCGTCCTCACAGCAGCCGGCCGTGGGCACCAGTTACCAGCAACTTGGTTAAATTCTGGACTCGTGTCAGTTATTGCTTATACTGTGAGTACTCCTGCACCACCCGGTCCAAGCCGTGGACTGCACCCGTTACTCCCCAATCCTTCACACCGGGGCCCCGGGACATCAACACCCTACCCGGGGAGGGAAAATCACGACCTCTCTGCCCATTACCATCCCCGGGATCCTGTGACCGGCAGCGGCGGTGCTCCATTACCTCACCGCACACCACGGGTGGCGTCACGGAACATAGACTACCAAATCTCCCCTGTATATAATGCCCCTTTTCGTTGTGGTGCCTGGGATCACAGACCGGGGCACGCCACCGTGATACCTCCAGAAGCGACCCCTTGGCCCGGATCTGAGTACCCCCTATCCCTGGGCGACATAAATTGGCGTCATGAACAGGATTGAACCCATCCACTTGCCGGTGGGAGTGCGCCTTGTCCCGTCCGTCGGCGACGTCCCACTGAGGAAAAATCCTGAAGTCACCATCTTCGCCGCCATTTTTGGGTGCGAAAATCTCCCGCCCAGCGCCTTCTTCCCCAAGCAGTGGGCGCGAAAAAGAGGCTCCGCCCCCTGAGAACGCGGGCGGAAGTGAAGCTCCGGAGGACCGGAAGCGAAAGAGAGACTTTAAAAGTTGCTAGAAGGACTGATCCTGAGTACCAAGGGGGAGCAGCAGGAAGAACCTGAAGTTCATGTAACCAGGACTGTAAAGGCAGGGACGCCAGGACTCTGCCTAATTCCATTCTTGGACAAGTGAGCCACCATCCCGATGACATCTCACCCGGCTCGGGCAGTCCGCCCGGCCGCAACGGTGATGACGTCGGCTCCGGCAGTCCGCCTGGCCACAACAGAGGTGACATCCGACCGGAAGTCTGCCCCAGATGCGGCGCCAGCCGCTCCGAAGTACCCCGTCCTGGCTGTGGAGCAGCCGGAGTGCACCTGCAGAGTGGAGGAGCAGGCGACTGAGCGACGTGGCCCTTGGCAGTTAGCGAGGCTGGTTGTAGCCAGCGCCGAGGGCATTCGAGTGGGCCTGGCTCCTGAGCAGGAGGCGGAGCATGGAACTCATGCCCCACACTGGGAGCGGCGGCAGCAGCGTTAGTGGAACAGGGACGGCTACCCGCAAGTTGACAGTTAAAAGTTTTAAAATGTTTTAAGGACCCGCTGCTACGAGATCCCGTGTTCCTTTGTTGAATGCCCCCATGTTCCCATGGGGCACCATCCAGTATGCCGGGTGGAGGGAGCCAGACCCTGCCTGACTTGTTGAACGTCGCTAGTGCCGGAACCCCAGTGGGCGCCATCAGGGGTCGGAGCCCCTGGTAGAGGACGGCAGGGAGTTGTGAGTGAGGACAATTTCTGCCACAGAGCCCGGCTTAACGTACCCGCACTGCAGGCAGTGGAAGACGGGGTCTTTCTGGACAGTGTCACCATGAGTGAAATGGCATTGGGAACCCGTGCTGCCCTGTGGTGGACTGTGGGAAAGTGGCTGGAGGAGACTGCGTCGGAAGCAGAGTTAACACTTTACAGTTTGAGCAAACGTACCTCCCGATGTGGTAAGATGCATGTTTGTAATGTTTAACTTTTCTTTTTTCCCGTTTAATAAATGCAGGTAGCTAGACAGCCCGCGGATGGTCTGTATTTTACCAAGGGGGAGTGTGCCGCCCTGGCAAAACCAGGATGTCACATAGGTCTGCATCCATCTTTCTGGTGCAGATCTCACTGTCCCTTGGTAAGTTTCCACACAAACACACACCAGCCAATCAAGCCCCTCTCGCCCCCTCCCCAGGGAAATGGGAGGGGGGAGAGAGGAGATTGGTGAGAGCAGAGTTTGAGCTGCAGTCAGTCTGCTGGAGGGGAGAAGTCAGCGAGCAGCTCCTGTGGGGAGCTGGGAGAAAAACACCCGAATTTCACACACGGGTGTGGGACCTGTCCTCACAGCAGCCGGCCGTGGGCACCAGTTACCAGCAATTTGGTTAAATTCTAGACTCGTGTCAGTTATTGCTTATACTGTGAGTACTCCTTCACCACCCGGTCCAAGCCATGGACTGCACCCGTTACTCCCCAATCCATCACACCGGGGCCCCGAGACATCAACACTCTACATGTGGAGGGAAAATCACCACCTTGCTGCCCATTACCATCCCTGGGATCCTGTGACCAGCAGTGGCGGTGCTCCATTACCTCACCGCACACCACGGGTGGTGTCACGGAACATAGACTACCAAATCTCCCCTGTATATAATGCCCCTTTTCGTTGTAGTGCCTGGGATCACAGACCGGGTCACGCCACCGTGATACCTCCAGAAGCGACCCCTTGGCCCGGATCTGAGTACCCCCTATCCCTGGGTGACACAAATGCTGTTTTCTTCACAATATTTTGCTGCCATGCATGCAAACTTATCATTATATTCAATTTGTACCTATAATTCTGGCCATAATCTGTAGAGAATCAAATTTAAGTTGAATTTCCAGAAATGTGCAGGTGTACTGTCCACTAATTTGAACACTTTGAGATTTGATTCGACAAATTTTTGGTGGATTGGTCAAAGAAATTTCTGACACTATTTTACAAACCACTAAAGGCCATATGGGCTTCCCCATTATGGTCTGCAGCAATCACATCACATGGTCTAGTGCAGCCAATCAGGTAGGACTCTCACAGCCAGTATAAACAATGAGGGTCAGCTAAGCAGCACGATTTGATGCTTTTACAGAATAAGGAGCTCAGAGGACACAGATTATTTCACATGGGGACAGGAAAGACTAAAATTGGAATGCGTTGCACTACTGCACTAATGCTGAAGCACATTTAAAATGTGTGGTAGTCATTTTGTGAAAAATAATCAAAAGATTCAAGTGAGATAGAGAGGTATAGTTATGTGAAAGTGAATTCATTTGACAGTCCAACATTTTACAAACAGGATTGTATTCAATATTCATACTCTGCAATTGCAAACCTTAAGGGTAGTTATATACACTGTTTTCATTTTGGTAGTTAACACCAGAAGTCCCAGAGAGGCGTCATTTAACATTTCTACCTTTGGAACCCAGAGACAGGTTGAATGACCTGAAGGATTTTAGGTAACATCCTATAATCACCGTCTTTTGTTCTGTAATTAAGGCCATTACTGTCGCACCACAGGAGGTTGTTGTTTTCCACTGAGTTTAGCCATTTAGTTTCTAGTTACTTCTATTCAGCTAATCATCAGTCGTTTGACCCTCTTTCGGGTTTTCAGGGGGGAGCTCGAAATTTCGGGAACTTCTAGTGTTAATAGAAACCTTGAAATTTAAGCTTGTGTCACAGGCAAGAAAGGGAGATATATTTTTTCTAAATACAAGTCATGAATAAAAAGACTAGAAATTTAAAGGGAGCCTGTCATCAGGTTTTTCCCATATGACCTGCTGCCACCACCAGTAAGCCCTTATATACAGCAATCTAGAATTCTGTATACAAGCCGATCTGTATATTGTAAAACAGACCTTTTATTATACTCGCCTGCGGGGCAGTCCAGTCTGATGAGCATTGCTGATCTAAATCCTGCACCTCTTCTGTTGTTATGCTCGCTGTGCTCCTTCCCTGCTTCCCTGTGGATGATGTGTCGCGGGCGGGGAGGAGGTTGTCAGCACACTGCGCTCACCCCTTCTGCTCGGGTCCGGCGATTGCTGCTCAGTGGTGGCTCGAGCGGTGGGCCGGATCCCGGGGGTTTCTCGAGCGGCAATCCTCGCCCGTGAGTGAAAGGGGGTTTGTTGGGTGTGGGAATTGTTTATTGTCCGTGACGCCACCCACGGTTGTGGTGATTTCACCATCGCTGCTTAATATGGGGATCCCGGGGATGGTGATGCGGAGCAGCTAGGTGTTGTGTTGCCCCTCCGTGGGTAGGGGTAGGTGATCCCGGGGCCCGGTGATGGTTTGAGAGGTGCAGGGCCTGGTGGGCGCAGGGACGCGGGGGGCAGCGCTGTGCCTTGCGGCACTGTGGTACTCACTCAGCCTGAGACGTTGACACAGTTTTTACGGTAAACCAAACGGCTGGTAAGACGGTCCCACGGACGGCTGCACTTGCTCTCCCAGTAGGTGACGGTGATGTCCCTCTTCCTTGCACCTTTGTTTACTTGTTGGTAGCGATGGGTTCCCACCGGTAACCCGCTCCCCGGCTTCAAGCTGGACCGGGGGAGCTCTACTCTTTGCCCGCAGGCGCTGGCCCTGAGAAACTGGTGCCTTGGCGGTGGCGGTGTCTCTCCTACTCTGGTTGGGCTGTTGCCTTCAATCGGGACTTGGTTGTTGGGGGATCTACGTCCCCTTCACTGACGGATTCGGCAAATCATGGCGACTCCTAGCCTCGCCGGGGTCCGAGAGGCCCCCGCCCTGGTGCTGAATGTCCTTCGGAACACTGCTCCAGACCGCCGGGCCACTACCCGTCCGCGGTCCTTCCAGGAACCTCCAAACGGTCCCCCTCCAGACAGTCACTGCCGTTGCTGACCTTGCTGACCTGTCCTGCACACAGCTGGACTACTTCAGGCTTTCTCTCTGTCACCACTCTTGCTTTCCTCCTTTACCACTTCCACTTCTACTTCCACTTTCACTTCCTTAGCTCATCTTAGCTGTTTACTCCTTCACTCCCCTAGCTTATCTGCCTGGTTTCTCCCGCCTCCAGAGCTGTGAACTCCTCGGTGGGCGGAGCCAACCGCCTGGCCCACCCCCTGGTGTGAATCATCAGCCTCTGGAGGAAGGCAACAAGGATTTTTGGTTAGCTGTGGTGTTCCTAACTGGGATGTAGGGTGTGGTGGTGTGTGACCTGTGTCCCCTGGCTTGCCCAGGGCGACACAGATGCATTATACGTCGTCCACACAGAGGTTTCCATTGCACTATTTCACATGCGCACTTCTCTCTGCAATACTGTGGGCAGAGCAATGTACTGTAATGTGCAGGCACGGGGAAAGGTGACAGAATGCCCATGCATACAATACTTTAATCTGCCTTCAGCAGGGCAGAGAGAAGTGCATGTACTCAGGAGCGCAATGGAGGACTCTATGTACAGTGCCTACAAACAGTATTAAACCCCCTGCAGATTTAGCAGGTTTGATAAGATGCAAATAAGTTAGAGCCTGCAAACTTCAAACAAGAGCAGGATTTATTAACAGATGCATAAATCTTACAAACCAACAAGTTATGTTGCTCAGTTAAATTTTAATAAATTTTCAACATAAAAGTGTGGGTCAATTATTATTCAACCCCTAGGTTTAATATTTTGTGGAAGAACCCTTGTTTGCAATTACAGCTAATAATCGTCTTTTATAAGACCTGATCAGGCCGGCACAGGTCTCTGGAGTTATCTTGGCCCACTCCTCCATGCAGATCTTCTCCAAGTTATCTAGGTTCTTTGGGTGTCTCATGTGGACTTTAATCTTGAGCTCCTTCCACAAGTTTTCAATTGGGTTAAGGTCAGGAGACTGACTAGGCCACTGCAACACCTTGATTTTTTCCCTCTTGAACCAGGCCTTTGTTTTCTTGGCTGTGTGCTTTGGGTCGTTGTCTTGTTGGAAGATGAAATGACGACCCATCTTAAGATCCTTGATGGAGGAGCGGAGGTTCTTGGCCAAAATCTCCAGGTAGGCCGTGCTATCCATCTTCCCATGGATGCGGACCAGATGGCCAGGCCCCTTGGCTGAGAAACAGCCCCACAGCATGATGCTGCCACCACCATGCTTGACTGTAGGGATGGTATTCTTGGGGTCGTATGAAGTGCTATCCAGTCTCCAAACGTCACGTGTGTGGTTGGCACCAAAGATCTCGATCTTGGTCTCATCAGACCAGAGAACCTTGAACCAGTCTGTCTCAGAGTCCTCCAAGTGATCATGAGCAAACTGTAGACGAGCCTTGACATGACGCTTCGAAAGTAAAAGGTACCTTACGGGCTCGTCTGGAACGGAGACCATTGCGGTGGAGTACGTTACTTATGGTATTGACTGAAACCAATGTCCACACTGCCATGAGATCTTCCCGGAGCTCCTTCCTTGTTGTCCTTTGGTTAGCCTTGACTCTTCGGACAAGCCTGGCCTCGGCACGGGTGGAAACTTTCAAAGGCTGTCCAGGCCGTGGAAGGCTAACAGTAGTTCCATAAGCCTTCCACTTCCGGATGATGCTCCCAACAGTGGAGACAGGTTGGCCCAACTCCTTGGAAAGGGTTTTGTACCCCTTGCCAGCCTT
This sequence comes from Anomaloglossus baeobatrachus, assembly GCF_048569485.1. Classification (NCBI taxonomy): domain Eukaryota; kingdom Metazoa; phylum Chordata; class Amphibia; order Anura; family Aromobatidae; genus Anomaloglossus; species Anomaloglossus baeobatrachus. The sequence continues at coordinate 681,416,407 of NC_134353.1, read as the reverse complement.
GTGACCCTCCACGATTTTGTCTCTGATGGCCTTGGAATGCTCCTTTGTCTTTCCCATGTTGACCAAGTATGAGTGCTGTTCACAAGTTTTGGGAGGGTCTTAATTAGTCAGAAAAGGCTGGAAAAAGAGATAATTAATCCAAACATGTGAAGCTCATTGTTCTTTGTGCCTGAAATACTTCTTAATACTTTAGGGGAACCAAACTGAATTCTTGTGGTTTGAGGGGTTGAATAATAAATGACCCTCTGAATAAACTTTTCACAATTTAAAAAAAAAAATAAACAAAGAAATAACATTCTTTTTTGCTGCAGTGCATTTCACACTTCCAGGCTGATCCACAGTCCAAATGTCACAATGCCAAGTTAATTCCGAATGTGTAAACCTGCTAAATCTGCAGGGGGTTGAATACTACTTGTAGACACTGTAGATGATGTAGGATGCCTCATCCACACAATGGAGGGAAAGAGATTAGTTATCGCAAGAAGATAAGAGGTGCCAGACCAAGACTGACGGCGCCCACTTGACCAGAACTCCCCACAGGTGAGAATAAGAAATGGTATTTTTTTATGTTATACAGAGGAGCTTGATGGCTTATATACAGTATTGTAGAATGTTGTATATAAGGGTTTACTAGTAATGGCCGCAGTTTAGATGGGAAACACCTGGTGACAGGTTCCCTTAGAAATCAATTTGCTGCCTCACAAAGAGGAAGTTTTGTTAAAAATGTTTTTTTTTTTTTCAATCTTGTTTGTTATAGTAGTCCAAATATTAGGCCTCACTCACACAAGCGTATGAATTGGACGAGAACTATGCTAGAAAGTCTTGCATTGCAATCACAAGGAGGAACTCCGCCACACTACCCCAAGGGGAGGAAAAGAACATGAAAAAGAAAAACAATGTCCTTGAAGTCAAATAAATTTTATTGGTGTACAAGTTGAAAAAAATGGTCAATCTGTCATATTGATCAGTCTGAAAAATGACGTTTCAGCCTATTCGGCTTTCATCAGATAGGGCTTAATTGGGTCTCTTACAGTGAAGGTGAGTAGTACCCGGGGGGGGGTCAGCCAGACGCTTCTCAACCAACCGTTAAGTGGTTGGGATGGAGCCAAAATAAAGATAGCACTTAAAGATATGTAATGAAATGCCCAGAAAGTATGTATTTTTATAATATGCGGGTCTGCAACGGAATATCGTCACACGATTTGAAACCTGTTAATTAGATCAGACTCAGGAGCCTACTATTAAGGCTAAATATGCCTAATAAGGACAACAGCCTGCAGATCAAGCAGGTTAAGGTGAATATGGGCTATAGCCTGCATGGACCTCAGTATTAGGAATCTCCGTTTATGTTAAGAAAAGGCAGCCTGCTGTACAAACTATGAGGACATATAATATAAAGGCCCAGAAGGGCAGGAGCAGAATCTGCTGCCAAATGTGCTGATTGCATGTGTGTCTCACTGTGCAGTCACAGCCAGTCACAATATGACAGATTGACTATTTTTTCCAACTTGTACACCAATAAAATTTATTTGACTACAAGGACGTTGTTTTTCTTTTTCTTGTTTTTTTCCTCCCCTTGGGGTAGTGTGCCGGAGTTCCTCCCTGAGATTATTATATTATTCCCAAGAGCAGCTATATGGTGATGCGGGGTGTTAATCTATAATCTTTGCATTGCAATCAGACCAATTTTAGTCCACGAGACAGAGCAGATCACTATTTTTTCTCATTAGCCTTGGGATGAGAAAAACGGTGCAGCATGCTGCAAGTGGATGTGTAAATAAGACGAGATTCGCCAATACAAGTCAATGGGTGTGAGAAAAAAAATGTATGTCACACAGATCATTCATGTACCATCTGTATTTGATGGATACATTACCATTTTGTGGCATTGAACACTGTAAATGTTCATGTAAATGATTGTAGGATAATAGCTGCTGAGAAAAAAAATGCATTGGATACGAATGGCATATACAATACATATCATACGGACGCTAGGTGAGAATAAAAATCTTACACTCGCATAGCGCATGACATATAGAATACCAAATGGATGATCCTCATCTTACTGTCCTAAATCGATCGGAATTTTCATACGCTCGTGTAACTCCAGCTTTAGACACTTACATGCCACACGAATACAGCCACCTACTACAGTTGCTTGCCTTTGGTACACCTAAACTAACAAACATGTCTTGTCAATTTGTTTTTTGAAAGATCTGAGGCTGTGGATTAAAAAAAAATAATCTTTTTCATAACGGAGACATTTTTTTTTTAATACTTAGTTTAATATTCCAATTTATCAAACATACACCCCACAACAATAATGCTTCATTTTAATTACCTCTCGTGAACCTATGTGCACCTACTTTACAACATAGCATTTTGTCTTATGTTGTATTGTTTCTCAAGAACAAGTATAACTTAAAAAAAATAAAATAGAAATTAAAAGTAGAATAAATAAGAAAACAAAAGTTAAGACTTGGACCTGGAATTGAGGACTACAAGTCAATTAGGGAAGTAGTCCCGGATCTACAGATGTAACTACAGTTGAGTTTCTGGTTAAGACCTCACCTCCCTTAAGCTGGTGTCACACACAGCGACAATGACAACGACGTCGCTGCTACGTCACCATTTTCTGCGACGTTGCAGCGACGTCTCGTCGCTGTCGCTGTGTGTGACATCCAGCAATGACCTGGCCCCTGCTGTGAGGTCGCCGGTCGTTGCTGAATGTCGAGCTTCACTTTTTGGTCGTCACTCTCCCGCTGTGACACACACATCGCTGTGTGTGACAGCGAGAGAGCGACGAAATGAAGCGAGCAGGGAGCAGGAGCCGGCGTCTGGCAGCTGCGGTAAGCTATAACCAGCGTAAACATCGGGTAACCAAGGAAAGACCTTTCCCTGGTTACCCGATATTTACCTTCGTTACCAGCCTCCGCTCTTGCTGCCAGTGCCGGCTCCTGCTCTGTGCACATGTGGCTGCAGTACACATCAGGTAATTAACCCAATGTATACTGTAGCAAGGAGAGCAGGGAGCCAGCGCTAAGCAGTGTGCGCGGCTCCCTGCTCTCTGCACTGTGACATGTAGCTGCAGCACACATCGGGTTAATTAACCCTATGTGTACTGTACCTAGGAGAGCAAGGAGCCAGCGCTAAGCGCGGCTCCCTGCTCTCTGCACATGTAGCAGAGCGACGTTATGATCGCTGCTTCTGCTGTGTTTGACAGCTAAGCAGCGATCATAACATCGACTTACAAGGTCGCTGTTACGTCACCGAAAATGGTGACGTAACAGCGACATCGTTGTCGCTGTCCCTTAGTGTGAACCCAGCTTAACTGGCCAAATTCAAAGAGAGTCATTATGGGTAAAAGTTTGGGTCTGTGTATTATGGTACGACAGAAGGAGGGAGAAGCAAGTAGAGGACGCGTTCCTCCCACAGACCTATGTTGATATTATATGGTAAAAGTCCCACCTCCCCTTTTGCCCCCTTCTTTTGTCCCATACACCCCCTTATAGCCGGAGTTGGTACCTTCCTAATATTAATAAGGCAGGTTTGTGTTTCTCTCTGCCTCTTTTCCAGTATCTGACTGAGCTTCCCTCCCTCCCTCCTTTTTTTGTATAGGTTCTATACATTTACTTATATGGTTTTCTTGTTGTAGTGAAACAATGTAAGTCATAGGTGGCAGTTTAAAATCAATGGTTGGAGAATATGGAACCAAGGACGGACTTGTCCATAGAGAGTCTGGTGGTGCATACTGTCTCGGATTTTGGATGTTAACACATGCTATATGGTTAATTAATATTTCATAAAATTAAAGAGGGCTCATAAAGCTGTGGCCGACCCCGTCCAACAAAGAGAAAGATTTTGTGTGTTATTGGTGCGCTGGTTAATTCAAGTGAGGTCATTTAATTGGCAGGTACGATAGGGAATAAATCTGCAGTCCAATACTGTTGGCTATTACTGTAAATTACTTTCCTTGCATGTATCCACAAAATTTAATATTTTAGGGTTAGATTCATTGTGTATATTTTCAAGGGGGGGGGAAACAAAAAAATGAAAACAGAGAGAAAAATTATAAGGTTTTACAACTGTATTAGTAGTCAAATTTATAAACCGTATGTGCCTTAACAATGCTGATGGCTGTTGCCTTCAAATTGTTTTTGTTTGTACTTACCTGTCCAGGTCTTATTCAGATGTCCATGTTGCATGTACGTGTTGTATTCGTATCCTCAAGGATGCAACATGAATCCATTATTATCTATGGTGCTACTTGCATTTCCATATTTTTTCACAGATCGTGCATCCGTTCTAAGAATTGTCCATTTTTATCCTTAAACGTGGAGGAAAAGGGCCATTACAAGTCTATGGGTCTGTGAAAAATACGTACAACACATGGAACGCACTATGTGTTTTCACCTAGCCAAATATGTTGAAGTCACCTGGAAATTAATAAGGCATTTCTTGCCCTAAAGAGCTCAAATAGGGTTCCAAACAGTTCTAGGAGACCCCTATAAGTCATACATCTACTTTCAGGGCAATTGAAGGTTCTACAGTAGTGAATAGTTATCTAATATATAAAGCTGAATGTGTGAAGGTGTGTGTGTATGTATGTGTGTATGTCTGGGATTGGCATCTGCACCGTCGCAGCTACAGCCCCAAAATTTTGCACACTCACACGTCAGGACCCCGAGAGCGTCATATGCTATGTTTTGAGGGGAAATTTTAACCCCGCGCTTTACAATTATTCGCCAAAAAAACTGCCTCCATTAAAGCGAATGGAGCTGGGAGCCACAGTGCAGCCAGAACTTCAGAAGAATGCGCAGCCACGCCCTTATATGGAATGTTGGCGTGTCAAAATGCAGCCAGGGAAAGAGGCAGACACAGACAGGGTAAGAAACAGACATAGACAGGGTAAGAGACAGACACAAAGAGACAGACACAGACAAAGAGACAGACTGACAGGGAAAGGGACAGACAGGGAAAGAGAGGGAAAGAGAGACAGGTTAAGAGACAGACACAGACAGGTAAAGAGACAGACACAGACAAAGAGACAGACACAGGGAAACAGACAGGGAAAGAGAGGGAAAGAGACAGACAGGGTAAGAGACAGACAAAGACAGGTAAAGAGACCGACAAAGAGACAGACACAAAGAAAGAGACAGAGGGAATGAGGGAAAGAGACAGACAGGGAAAGAGAGGGAAAGAGACAGACAGGGAAAGTGACAGAGATAGACAGACAGGGAAAGAGATAGAGAGAAAGACAAGGAAAGAGATTGAGACAGACGGAGAAAGAGGCAGAGACAGTCAGAGACAGACAGGGAAAGAGACAGACAGACAAAGAGATAGAGAGACAGAAAGATATATACAGAGGGGGACACAGAGAGAGAATGGGAGAGAAACAGAGAGACAGTGTTACGGTTGCTGCAAGCAATGGAGACTATGTCCAGATTTCTTGCTACTGCACATGTGCGAGCGCTGGAGACTGTCCAGATTTCTTGCTACTGCACATGTGCGAGCGCTGGAGACTGTCCAGATTTCTTGCTACTGCACATGTGCGAGCGCTGGAGACTAAGTCCAGATTTCTTGCTACTGCACATGTGCGAGCGCCGGAGACTAAGTCCAATCTTGGAGCCATTGCACATGTGCGGGTGACATCATCGCTGACACGAGGTCACATGTCTCTGACACCTTCTATGCCGATTGGTCGCTGGTCATGTGCTTGTGACGTCTTGCTCGGTGATAGGCCAGCATGACGTCACTCCTGTCGTTCTGGCAGCGGATTGGCTCTGGTGTCCTCCATCTTGGATGAGGCACAGAGTCTATATAAGACCCTGACACACGCCGCATGGTGCTCAGTCCTTTTGGTTCATGCATATGAGTAGACGCTCTGTGCGCGTTCCTCTAGGCATTCCTCTGTCTATGCTAGGTGAGCGCTACCGGCAGGGTAGCGTTCTTATACCTTACAGCTTCGGCTGCTGTCCGTATCCTTACCTCTTAGGGGAGCGGACATAGGCAGGTGCCTGAGGCACATGGTCTGGCTGGGCCTTGTGATTCTACTCGTAGGTGGACGTTGCCGCTAGGGTAACGTTCCTTATACTGCGTCTGGCAGTTGTTCGTATCCTCGCACACTAGGGGAGCGAACAGAGGTAGGAGCTTTGTGCGGCTTACGCTGCTGTTCGTCTCTTTTGCACCACTAGAAGAGCGGACCTAGGCAGGTGCCATATCTAGTGGTTCGTGTCCTCGCACACTAGTGGAGCGAACGCAGGTAGGAGCTTTGTGCGGCTTACGCTGCTGTTCGTCTCTTTTGCACCACTAGAAGAGCGGACCTAGGTAGGTGCCATTTCGCACACATTGTCTTTGTCTCTGTGATTATTAACAGAGATCATTCCACACACCCTCCAAGTAAGGGAGGAATTGCTTTACTTACTTATTATATCCTTCTGTGAGTTAACAGAGGTATTGCACTCTGCCATAGTCTGCAGCAAAGTCTTTGCACGGTGGACCCTGACTGTCTGATACTCCTTTAGGTTTTATTATCAGACAGCCCCCCGTAACAGACAGTTACATTCTATTTATACATTCTATCCCGGGAATGTTAATACATTCTATTTTGTTAACAACAGTTATTAACCCAGGCGAAGCCGGGTAGTACAGCTAGTGTCAAATATATTTGCAGTAAATTTTTTGTGATAGTTTGGCAAGGACGGGGAATCCAAATTTCAAAACATTGATTATCTCTACAAAATACGTTATGGTTAGAAGTTACATATTTTTATATTTTTCTTTGGAATAGATGCAGATGGTTACATTAAGCAGAGGATGCATAGACACAAGAATATATTAAAGCTGCCTCCATAGATGTGTATAATAGTTGCAATGCCTCCATTTTAAATTATAACCTGTTTCTCGATTAGATAAGTTATATTTCTGTTAGCATGATCTTATTCTACAGATTCCTCACCATTTCTGTTAAGCAGATTGAAATGTAGATATTCCAGCTCCATCACAGCTTGCTGTAACCCACTTAATTAACAGATACATATAGCACTTGACACATCTGACATGTGAATTTTATCAGATTTCAAGTGTGAAAATGTTAAAAAATATGAAAATCTGATTATTTACATTAGGCATTTTCATCTTCTACCCCAAATAATGATGGCTGTATAATGAGTTTCTTCTCTCTAAAAATAATACCTTAAAAGATTGCTTTCAGTGAGAAAGAATGAATGTAACCGAGTATGAAAATCGAAAAATAGGCACAAATGTTCATATATATTCATGTGTGATGTACTGTAAACCAGTTGTCTGGATATGACATTAGGTGCTGTATATAAAAGAGGCATTCACTATACGTGCAAAGTAGGCCTGTATGAAACTAATAATTTGCCTTTTGTTAAATATATTTTTTTCTATTACCATCTTCATATAAGAGATTTAGAAAGGGTCACTCCATGTGACTATGTCAATAACTATTAGTACAGAAGGATTAGTGTGAGAATATTATGAGTAATTTTATAAACTATATCGTTAGTGTGCAATTGTCAATTGTGAGCTAGTTGAAGATTACAGACATTGCTGGTAGATAGCAGAGAGCTCCTTCCATACTTTCGAATACTATAACTCTTATTGGCCATTAGATTGGAATTGTCGATTAGATTAAAGTACACTGCCCTGATCCGATATCTCCACACAAGAAAAACAACAAGCAATTTTTTATTTATCCAAATTAAGACCTTCCCTCATCTTCGCAATGTAATGAGATGTATAATATCTTCTAATATCCCTAAATCTTTAAATCAGTCTCCCCAGTCTCTCCACCTCACCTCTAAAGTGAAAGATGATGGATATTGACTTGTGCAAAGGTTAAAAATAAATCTACTGATTTACAAAAATTGAGTAGTGTCTTCAGAAAGCCATAGCTAAGTTCTGAAAAACTCTGGAATTGTAAGGAGGTGGACAGGCTGTCACTTTCCCACTGAAGACTCCAATCATATTGATGTAAAGAAAAATATGTGTAATGTTTAAATGGGTTTTCTGGATATAGATTAAGATAGAATTAATGCTTGCTTCCTTAATGTTGTGCATTTTCATGCGAGGAAGCTGTCCTTTCCTCAGCAACAGGCAGTGGACAGGGACAGTTAGAGTTAACAGTTGGGACTAGTCCTCAGAGGAAGAGGCTTGAGTGCAGGGGAAGAGACTGTTTTCTTGTTAGAAGATAATGAGTTGTTGGTCACCTAGAGAGAAGTAAGGACACCCTCAAAACTAGAAGAACAACTTTATGTGTGTGTGTGTGTGTGTGTGTGTGTGTGTGTGTGTGTGTGTGTGTGTGTGTGTGTGTGTGTGTGTGACAAGAACAAGGGAGAATGCATCAGCAAGTAACATACAGTGGTGGCAATTCTTTTATACAGACGAGTGGGGTCTCAAAACAGGCAAGAGGGGTCTTAAGCAGGTGAGTGGGGGTAATCCGGGACTGACATAACTGTAATTATGAAATAGCATTCTAGACTCTGGGGAAAAGCCTTGAAAAAAAGGTGGATCCATTCAGACAATATCTCTTCAACGATATTTTCAAAAAGTCACCACTATTGCCATTCTGTTCATCTAAAACATTGACAAGCATTATGACGCCACCCAAAAAAACTCTGCATGTCCCTCTGTATTGCATAGAAGCAAACTACAAGTGTAATACCTTCTACCCTTTGTACATAAGTTTATTACTCAATAGAAAAGACTGTAACTTTACAAACTTGTCTGGCCTCCCCATCTCGGGGATAAAGGGGTCTTTTTTATATCATGCTGGGATGTTAAAAATGAGGTCCTTGACCACAGCTACCACCACGGCTACACTTGTATTCAGCAGGATGCAAGTTCCTTGTAAGGTGAAAATGGGGTAGTGAACACCCGTGGCACAAGTGGATTAGCACTTAAAGTTTGGCGACCCAAGATGGCAGCCAGAAGCAAGGACTCTAAAATGGAAGTGGCTTGTGGACTGAAAAAGGATAATCCACTTTTCATGGGAGTGAACGGCCCTTGGAGGTGCAAAAATGTGTCACGCACATCAGAGAAATGGCCCAAAAAAAGATATGCCTGGCAGCTGGAACCTGGCCTAAAAGGGGAGATACAGACCAAAGGAGGGCATGGTGCAAAATAAAAAACTGCCCATCTGGCAAATGGCGATTGCAGGATGCTTGGCCAAAGGCAGAATAGTCAATAATATTGGGGGTAAGAGCAGGACAGCTTTACAACCTGTGTTTCCTGGTGTTTCCCATATGGTAACACAACAGTCAGACTTTTTTCTGAGACCCTTCATTAAATTTCATGAATATTCACTGCTTCCTCTGTGCCAGCATCTGTGATTGTTGCAGACTGCACTACACGTCCCCCACTGTCTGTGTCTGTGACTGGTTGCAGACTAGTTTGCTATATTAGTGTGTAAAAATAAATAAATAATTAAAAAATGGTGTTTGCTCCATGTTTGATTACCAGCATGGGTAAAACAGTCAACTATGTGATGCAAGCTTTGGCTGTCAGCTTTGGGCCCTGTGCGCACACTGCGTTTTTTGCTGCGGATTTGCCGCGGTTTTTGCTGCAGAAAATGTGCAGTTTTTGTTCATAAAGATCATGAAGTCCTTCTCCAGCAACATCTATGAGAAATCCAAAATGCTGTGCGCACACTGTTTTTTCCCCTACACTTTTACTGCTGAATTTTTGCAGCAAAAAGAAGCAGCATGTCACTTCTTTTACGCAGGTACCTGCGGTTTTGCCATTGATAATGGTTAAAAACAGCAGGGAAAAATCCGTAGAAAATGCACAGCAAAACTGCAGCAAAACTGCAATAAACCGCGGTATAATCGTATGTTTTGAGTGCGTTTTTTTTTTGTCGCAGGTGCGGAATTCTGCCAGAGGGTGCGTATTTTGCTTAAGAAACACAGCTACTCAGTGCGCACAGACCCTTACCTTGGTTTGATATAAAAAGTAGAGGGTATCCTAAGCCTTTTTCTTTTTTTTTTTTTAAATAATTTAAATAAATAATTTAGGTTTTCCCTATTTTTTTTATAACCTGCCAAGGTAAAGCTGACCACTGGGGGTTTGTATTATCAGAGTTGGACGGGCCATGGTTATTAACCCCTCTCAGTCTGAAAGTATCAGCCAGCAGCCACCCCACATTTTAATGGATGCGCCACTTTTGACACTTTACTCAGCTCATACTGATTGCCTTGGTGTGGTGACAATAAGAGTAATGTATGGGGACACCCTCTTTTACCCCTTTATTATCCCTCAAAACGCCCCCTGCAGGTTCGAAGTAATCCACAAGATATCTCATGAGGATCCTTTGCTTTGCTACATCCAGAGGCTGCAGTTACAGAAAAAGCAACCACTCACTGCAGCCTGTGGGACACACTGAGGTCAGCGGGGTAGCCCCATCTGTGAAAAGTCATTAAGTCATTCAGGTCACCATAGTTCACACCTGGAGACACCCATGGTACCAACTGTGACCACTGGTGAAGGCACTACTGTACTATCACATGAGGTCAGAGAAGGTAGGATGGGGATCTGCAGCTATTAACGCTGGTGAAGTCGTTGCTGGATTGCTGGACTGTTCTGTCACCATGTCATGAAATCCGACAATTTGGCAATTCAGCAGTTAGTTTAACTAAGGTTACAGTTGGCAGCTTACACGGCACAGAGGGTAGCGTGGGAACCACCAGCTCTTACCTCTGTTAATCTGGCTGCTGGATTTCTAGACTGTTGGATTGTGTGACGTGGTGGTAGAACAGTCCAGCAAACCAGCAGCGAATTCTCCAGCGGTAACAGCTGCAGGTCCCCATGCTACCTTCTGTGACCTCATATGAACGCACTGCTGGATTGCCAGACTTCTATGCTGCCATTTCAAGCAATCCAACAATGCGGCAGCAAATTCAGCTGAGGTCTCAGTTGGCGGCTCACACAGCACAGATGTTAGTCTGGGAAGAATCAGCTGTGACCTCAGTTGTACCCCCTGAGTGATTGCTGGACTGTCGGACTACGTGACACATCAGCAGAGCAGTCCGACAATCCAGCAGCAACTTTATCTGCGGTCACGGTTGGTATCATGGGAGTCCTCAACTGTCAATTCTGGGGACCTGACTGACTTCATCGCTTCTCACAGCTGTTGGCTCCCCCTCTGCCTTCAGTGTATCCAGAAGCTGCAGTGAGCGGTTGCATTTTCTATCACTGCAGCCTCTAAAGTAGCACAGCCAAAGATCGTCGTGGGATGTCGTGTGGATTACTTCAGACCTGCAGGGGTGTTTTGAGGGCTAATAAAGGGATGAAAGAGGATGCCTGTATTTTTAATTTCAAATAAATAATTTTTCTCTCTGTGTGTTTACTTTGACTTAGGCCTCTTTCACACGTTCGTGAAAAACCACGCACGTTTTTCACGGACGTGTCAGAGGTGCGTTTTGCCCTCCGTGAGCCGTGGCTATGGCCTACGTGTGTTCTCCATGTGTTATCCGTGATAACACACGGAGAATGGGAACTTTCTGCTCACCTGTCCCTAGCTTCGTTGTCCGTGGTGCTGATCTTCGGTCTCCGGTCCTGACGACTACCCGCTGCTGCTGCTTCCGGCCGCAGTGAAATGAATATTCAATGAGCATAATGAGCGGCGATCGGAAGCAAGTGACAGCAGCGGCAGAGACAGCAGGACTGGAGAAGGTGAGTAAAGTTTTTTTTTTATTTTCTCAAACACGTGTGTTTTCTCCGGCACGTGTCACACAGAACACCTCCGTGTGGTCCGTTTGCGTTCCGTGTGACACCCGTGATGCTGGAGAAAAACAGACATTTTGACGTGTGGAGCACATGGACACACATATGCTCCACACGTACACACGGTCCATGGCAGAACACGCATGTGAGCACAGACCCATTGATTTTAATGAGTCTACGTGTGCCCGTGTCTCCGGTACGTGAGGAAAAGGACCAAACATGTACCGGAGACAATGACATGGGAAAGAGGCCTTACACAATTAGTAATGGGGGTGTCTCACAGATGCCTCCTCATTACTAACCTAGGACTTGATGGTAGCTGGGATTTTTGACAAATCATAGCTGACATTAACGCCATATATTACCAATTGCCACTGCACTAGAGCACGTGAAGGTGTAAAAAGCAGAAAAGTACCACCGCATATACACCCAGGACCCATATAATTTCCTTATTTCTGTAGCGTGCTGGGACGTGGAAAGTGAGTACCCCACCCATGGCTACCTTCCCGACCTACATTACAGAATTACATATCCTTTTCAGGTCATTGACCCTTTTGCTGTAAAGATAGCACATGATTATCTAAATTGTGTTATTATTATGCTAATGTCATACTTAAGGTAATGTTATATCATATCATGTGATACATTATTTAATGTATGGTGCATGTGTAACGCCCTGACAAAATCAGGTTGTCACAGAAAACTGCACCCATCTTCCTGGTGCAGGATTCCCTCCTCCTTGGCCCTCCAACACAACCCCACACAGGTACATACACCAGCCACAAAAGCCTAGTCACCCCCCCAGGACAATAGGGACATATCAGTGGGCGGGGCCAGGCAGATGGTGACGACCACCTAGGGGTCCTGAGGTGTCAGGGGAGGGAACACGTCAGTAGAGTGAAGAAGTAGAACTCAGTAGACAATGGAAGTGAGAGGAGTGAAGTGGTAGTCAGGGTTTGTAGCTCCCAGTCTACCTGAGCTGACTAGGTGGCAGATGGCAGAGCAGGGCCACAGGCCACAGAGATCTGGTTGCGGGATACCTTAAGTGGACGGGGCAGAGTTGTAGCTCGCCGGTGCCGACAGCGGGAATCCGGTCCAGAGGCCGTGCACCTGGACTCCAGGGGGAGGACAGCTGCAAGCACCTTGTCAATTAGCCAGCAGGGGACAAGATTCCAAGTCTTGTCCCATTAGAAGCCCAGATAGAGCGAGACAGAAGCCCAACATGGGGGATAGGGCATCTGCAAGTGCCTGCAAAAATTCCAAGGGTCAGCTCTCGAGGGCCACAGCTCCCACAGCAAAGACACCGGGTGTGGACTTTTCCCATTTCATGCAGACTAGTCAACACATGAGACACCAAACTAGGGTGCAAGAGGAAGGGCCCCTGTTTTGTTCACCGGTGTGCGGGAACCAAGCACACTCCTCTGGAGGCTACCGGCATCTGGCACTTGGTTTACTATCTGGACTCTGTGTGATTTATTCAAAAACAGTAAGTACATCGGTATCATCCGGTCCAGCCTGCAGACTGTGTCCCAGCATTCCACTCCACCTACACCTGGGCCCCGGGACAACACCTCCCCTACCCATGTAGGGGATACCATCCTGCTGCCCTGCTCAATCAGCCCCGGGTGCCAAATACCAAGGCAGCGGTGGTGTCACCAACTATCACCACAACCCACGGGTGGCGTCACTGACAAACTCTCCCCTGTAACTAACCCCTTTATTGAGTTGTGGGCGACGGGCTGCTGCACGAGCCCCGGATCCGGCTGCCACTCAAGCCACAGCCACGTTCCCAAATCCGAGAGTCTCAAGTAACCCCCTGCCGTGGTCTGCCCCCTCGCCCACGAGACATGCTGCTTACAATCACCCCCTGAGGAAAAGAACGCTTGAAACGCACGTCAGGGCATAGCGGCACGCAGGACATCTCTGACCATTTCAAAGGTATACTAAATCCCTAATCAAATTTGCACTTCATAGCACCTTATATTGTTAGGCTTTATTTACTATACCTTATATCTAATATTATATATAACTAATTATTATTTTAATATAATTTTTGCACTTGGCACTTTGTTATTTATATTATATATAATAAATTGATATTTATACATGATTGGTCATAGCGCTAGGCACTTTCATAACCTGACAAACCGCTGCTAATAGTTTAGTGAATCTAATCCAGTCTTATTTTTTCTATGAATATGCAACATATGTTATTTTTAACAATTTAAATAAAAATATTATTTTATCATGAAATGGTCACCATCCCTTCATTTTGAACCCTTTATGGCTTCTCTTTTAAAGGCTTTTTGATATTCATAGGTAGTAATATTTACTATTGTTATTTAAAAGTATGTAAGGGCTGGGACTATGGTTTAAGGCCGGAGTGACACTTGCATATGACTCGCACGAATGCAATGTGAGAAAATCTCGCATTGCACTCGGCCCCATTTAAGACAATGCTGCAGATCAGATCTGAGAGGTTTTTTTCAGCCCTAAATGGACTGAGGAAAAAATCGCAGCATGTTGCGATTGTCTGTGAGAACCGTATCACTCGCACCCATATAATGTCTATGGGTGCGACAAAAACATCGGACTGCACTCGGATGTCATTCAAGTGCAGTGCGATATACATACAAGCTGACAATGGAGGAGATGGGGAGATTAACCCCTCCCTCTCCTCCGCAGCTTTTACCCGATCGCAAGATTGGGTCACAGTCGCATGACACTCAGCTCATGCTCGCAGCAGAGCCTGAGTCGAGGATAATTAGCATATTGCATATGTTGCTCTTGCATCAGATGCCATACGCAAGTGTGACCCCAGCCTAACAGAGTGTTCCCCAACTCTAGTTCTCAGGATCTACCAACAGTGTGTGTTTTCAGGATTTCCTAAAATTAATAATTCCATCACCTGTCCAATACCAATAAAATCTTGAAAACATGCATTGTTGGTGGCCTCTGAGAACTAGAGTTGGAGAACACTGGTAATAGATGCACAACAAATTGAGGGGTAAATCTATCAAAAGGTTGCATGAGTGATGCAAGTTAGTTATTAGCAAAACTCTCTGTTGCACATGTTCCTAAACATTGTCCTATTAACATTGTAGGATAGGATTCTGTCAGTGTAACAGCAGAATCGCCATATTATTGTTTTACAATGATTAGGCAAAACACATTGAATAAGAAAATTAAAGGTATTTAAGAATTTTTTCATAATGACTTGAAGTGAGGAGATTGGAAAAAAATCACTAGATTTGCAGCTAACTTTCTCTCCACAGATTCCTCACTATGCTCTAGGGTCAAAATCTCAGAGCATACTAAAGATAAGATGTAGGAAAAAAAACTTATACTAACAATGCTGCTTATCTCTCTGGCCCCTTCGCTCTTCAACATCCACTGTCTGGTCCTCGGCACATGTTCTCACCCCCGCTGTTTGCCCTGAAAAAAATTGTGGCCTCTTTATGATCGGCCAGGACTTCCAAGTTTGATAAGGCCAAGGATGTTTCTGAGCATGGATGTGTAAGGTCATGAAATCATCACCTTGAGAGCACATGCACAGAAACAACGGTGAATCAAAGACGAGACTGGGATAATGAAGTGCAGTCGAACCAGAAAGAGGTCAGCATAGGCTTTTTTTCCATTTTTAAAGGCTCTTTCGTTTAGATTAGCGAACCCAAGGATGTTTCGGCTGGACATTTAAAAAAATGTTCTGTTCAGGGACCGAACTTGACCCAAAATTGATCCCAGACATCGAACCCCATACAAGTCAATAGAGACCTGAACTTATGTGTCGAATAATGGTTTACAAATTCTCATAATAAGGGCTACAGGGTAGCAAAAGGAAGCAAAATGACAATAGGAACATGGCAATTGCCCTGAAAACAAATGTGAACAGTTAAATTAAAGGTATTCTGTCACCATAGCAATCATGATATATAGCAAGGAACTAAATAAACAAAAATTTAACAGTGGTCCCACAGAGACAACTTACAGAGTTTCTCCACAGACCAACAGTTTTTAAAAGGCCCCTACATAGCCTTTTTACACATTTGACCCACTCAGCCTAGATTGCCAGAGTTTAACAACAGAGCATACATTTTAAATATAGGCCAAAACAAAGCCTCTTTCCACAGTTGACCCACACAGCCAAGCTAAAATTGCCAGCGTTTATCCATAGAGCATACATTTTAAATATAGGACCCAACAGAACATCTTTCCACAGTTGTCCAACAGCCAAGATTTCCAGAATTTAACCACAGAGCATGAATTTTAAATATAGGCCCTTAGAGAACCTCTTTCCAGAGTTTCCTCACACTGCCAAGATTGCCAGAGTTTAAAAACAGAGCATACATTTTAAATATATGCCTCAAAAAATCCTCTTTCCACAGTTGAGCCACACATCTTAGTTAGCCAGAGTTTAACCAAAGAGCATATAGGTCCCTACAGAGCCTCTCTCTGAGTTGTTCCACAGATAGCCTATATCGGCAGAGTTCCCTGTCCCAATTCAATAATTTTAAACAATGGTCTGTACAAAGCCTATTTTCCTAGTTGAAACACGGAGCACCCAGAACCCCCTTAAAATAAGATAGAATCAAACTAAAAAGAAAAGGTTTGAGCCAGGAAGAGGAGGTATCCAACACCTTTTTTGTGGGCTTTTTTTCGAATGTAGTTTTGTAGTTTTGTTTTGCTTCTTGTTACTGAAAGGAACTTACAGAAAGCTGAAATCCCCCCAAAACAACAAAACAATGAACCAGGAGGAGGTCCAAGTGGAGGTTGAGGTCGAAGTGGCAGTGTAGGTTGAAGAGGCGGAGGAGGAGGAAGCCAACTGTATTTTTGGGGAGGGAATTTCAATTGTTATTTATGATTATTATTTTTGTTGAGGCCTGAAAACATTGGTAGTGGCAAGAAGAGTATACCACTGTCTGAATGCAGGTGGCATAATTGTCTAGTGAGCCAAAGGTATGGACAAGTCCAGTATTATCAATGACTTATTTTAAAGAAAGTTAGCATGTCCATGTTAGCTGAAGTCAGGCAGATGCGTCTGTCTGTCATCACCCCTCGGCCATGTTAAAGGCACATTCAGACAGCAAACTTGCAGCAGGAGGGGCCAGCACCTCCAAGGCGTAATGTGAATGCTCAGGCCACATGTCAAATTTTGAGACCCAGAAGTTAAATTGTGCAGACCCATCAGTAGGTAGTGATAAACAAGTGGACATAAACTCTTCCACCATGTTGGATAAACACTGCCTTCTGCTAATGCAGACCATAGCAGATGGTGTTGTCGAATGGTATGGCATGCTGCAGATGAATTGCCACATTACAACCATGATAAACCTTCCTTCTGAGGTGGTGCCAGCGCAACAGTTTTGTTGCCACTTCCTCTAACTCTGCCTTGTTCTTTTACTAAGCCCTCGCTGTCTGGTGGGAATGCCATAAGTAGAATCTCTATCAGCCTGCCTTTTTTTTCATTCTGGTCCAGTGCCAAAAGTGGTAAGGCTATTTTTTCTTTGTAGGGTAAATTCTGCAGGATGGCCAACCAGTAATCAACAGAATCAAGGCATAACTGGACAGAATCCAAGCAACTCGCCGGTCGTTGTGCAAGCACAACAGCATGTATTGGCTCGTCTGTGCCAGGCTAGCCAGAGACAATGGCAAGGTGTCCTCAATCTCAGGTGTGTGGCCAGGATCCTCTGCATCCCCCAGGCATGTTGCAGTGATGCCCCTGGGCAAATTTCCTTACCACCCTGCTGTGCAGGTGGTTCCTCCACATTCATCAGAACTGTCCTCTGGCTGGAAAGTTGAGAAAATGACCGCTGTCGGACCAGGAACCCAACCTTGGAGTCCTGTGTGGACATCAGCAGTGATAAAGGTGTCAATGTTACCAGTTCCTCCTGCTCATCTTCCTTCTGTTCCCCCACCTCTACCATCATGGCCTTAATAATTTTTCAAGCAGGCATGCAAGAGGTATAGGAATGCTGATGAGGATGTCATCGGAGCTATCCACATTGATTGAGTATTTGAAACATCTCAACTGAGCACAAGGTCCAACATGAAGGCCCACTTATTAGTAGTGAAGTGATGTACTTTAGAATTGCAAAGCTATTCTATGTATTGCAGCCGAAACTCCCCTATTGCCAGCTGCTGCTTTCACAGTCTCTCCAGCATATGCAAAGTGGAGTTCCAACTTGTTGGTACGTCGCACATAAAGCAGTGAGCATGAAGGCCAAAGTGACTTTGTAGCGCAGACAGGCAATCAGTAGGGTGAGAAAATCGCACTGTAGCAGCAGCTCTGACATATGTGGATAATATTTAAGGAAGCTCTGCACCAACAAATTGAGCACATGGCCCAGGTAAAGGATGTGCATCAAACGGCCCAGAGCTTATACAAGGTTTTCCCCATTATCGCACACCACCTGGCTGGGCTTCAGGTTCATTGGCAACAGCCCCTCATCTGTCTGAGGTTTGATCCATGTCCACATCTCCTGTGGCATGTGAGATTTGTCCCACAGATGAATTTCAGAAGAGCCTGCTGTTGTTTTGCCCTGGCTGGTGTGAGGTTGGTGGTGAAGGTTTTAGGGGTGCTTCACACACAGCGAGCTCGCTGCCGAGATCGCTGCTGAGTCACGCTTTTTGTGACGCAGCAGTGACCTCATTAGCGATCTCGCTGTGTGTGACACTGAGCAGCGATCTGGCCCCTGCTGCGAGATCGCTGCTCGTTACACACAGCCCTGGTTCGTTTTCTTCAAAGGCGCTCTCCCACTGTGACACACAGATCACTGTGTGTGACAGCGAGAGAGCGACAAATGAAGCGAGCAGGGAGCAGGAGCCGGCGTCTGGCAGCTGCGGTAAGCTGTAACCAAGATAAACATCAGGTAACCAAGGTGGTTACCCGATATTTACCTTAGTTACCAGCCTCCGCAGCTCTCACGCTGCCTGTGCTGCCGGCTCCGGCTCTCTGCACATGTAGCTGCTGTACACATCGGGTTAATTAACCCGATGTGTACTTTAGCTAGGAGAGCAAGGAGCCAGCGCTAAGCAGTGTGCGCGGCTCCCTGCTCTCTGCACATGTAGCTGCATTACACATCGGGTTAATTAACCCGATGTGTACTGTAGCTAGGAGAGCAAGGAGCCAGCGCTCAGTGTGCACTGCTCCCTGCTCCCTGCACACACAGCTAAGAGGTGTGCGCTGGTAACTAATGTAAACATCGGGTAACCATAACCGATGTTTACCTTAGTTACCAGTGTCCGCAGCTTACAGACGCCGGCTCCGTGCAAGCGCAGCGTCGCTTGCACGTCGCTGCTGGCTGGGGGCTGGTCACTGGTCGCTGGTGATATCTGCCTGTTTGACAGCTCACCAGCGACCATGTAGCGATGCAGCAGCGATCCTGACCAGGTCAGATCGCTGGTCGGATCGCTGCTGCATCGCTAAAGTGTGAAGGTACCCTTACTCTGAATGGAGGAGGAGACACTGGAGTAAGTGGAGTAGGAGGAGAAGGCAACACTGACACAGAAGCGTCCAGCAAAAGTAAGTAGTGGTAGCAAATGTGCTTGAACACCTTCCACCTCTGTTCCAGCCGAATTACATTTACCCAGTGGGCCATTAGGGAGATATAACATCCTTGCCTATGCTTACTGGTCCATGTATCTGTTACTATGTGGCCCTGTTCACTAATGGCGCTGTGCAGTGCACAACAAATTTGTTCCTCAACATGTGTGTGCCGGGTACAGATGGAACACCTGGAAAAGTAGAGGCAGCTTTGAACAACATACTGAGGGACAGCCACCGACATCAGTGTTTTTAAAACTGTTGGTTGACGCCAGCCAGAAGAGTAGTATTTCAAAGGCAAGCAACTTTGAAATGCTGTTGTTCAAAGCTAGGGCTCATAGGAGGTTAGGGGGGGTATTTCCACTTTTTTCAAGGGTTTTAGGGAAGGATAACTGAGTATTCCCACGGGATGGGGTGGAACTTGGTGCATAGTGGAGAAAAATAGTTTGTGTTATAGATTAGCCAAACAGGACCTGTTTCAGTTCACTAAAACCTGTTTCAGAGATTGGGCCCACAAAGTGCACTATGTCCACACCAAGCGTTTTGGAGAATAAGCCTAAAGAAACTGGTGCATAGTGGCCAAATAGCGATTGGTATAGATTAGCCACACAGGGCTTGGTGCAGCGTACTAAAAGCATTTTCAGGGACTGAGCTCACAAAAACTGGTGCACATGTAGTGCCCCTGATTATATCAGGGTGCTAAAGGGAACTGCATCCTTTCCCTAGGGTGCAGGGCCTACCCCCCATGGTTCCAGGTTCCCAACACAATCAGTGTCACTGCCATCAGCACCACAAATCTCAACCACACCTCACATCATGACCTGTCAGACACACCAGTGGATTTGTCTAGCTGGAATAGGGCCACCCACCTAGGGTTCAGGCAGACTGGTGGGAGGGATGGATAGAGAGAACAGTGAGAGCCCTCAAAGAGTGAGGAGCTGGAGTGGTAGCTCCCGGGGAGCTAGACCAAGGTTGGGTCGCAGACGGTGGTCCGGGGCCAGAGGAGTCGAGGACCGGCTGCAGGGACGTTGGACAGGGGTGTGACGGATGTAGTCTTGGAGGACTATTGGCATCAGAAAGCCCAATAACTGGACCAGTACCGAGCACGAAGGGGTACAGAACCCTAGGTCAAGAACCGATACAACGTCCTGATAATTAACCTGGGAGGCAGAGTATTTTCATGAACTTCCCTGAGAGCTCAGAGATTGAAGGCATCAGCACAATACGAGGGACAGGGTTTTCCAGCCAAAAGCAGACCACTGAAGTCCCATGTGCCAGCCGTCAAGAGCACAGCTACACTAGACATAGTGAGCGAGGCCCCTACAGCTTCAAGCCACGGGGACCACAAACAGAAAACTAAATTGTGCATGGAGGCAGGCTCCGGATTACCAAATGACACAGGCGGGAGCGGATACCTGGACGGGCTCCCCGCAGTGGCAGCGGTAAACAGACTTTGGTTCACCTACGGTGTGTGTGTCTACTTTATAAACCTCATCCAACACCACAACTACCACAGTGAGTACCCTGATCTCTGCATCCTGCCTTCTCAAATCCACCAAAACCCTAGAGTGCATGGCCTTCACTATCTGTGGAGGGACTGACACCTTGCTGCTTCACACCATCTGCTCCGGCACTTCTTCCAGCAGCGGCGGTACTCCCATTACCACAACCCACAGGTGGAATCATGAACTTCTCCCCTGTAAATAATCCTCTTTCAAGGATCGGAGCCCGGGTCCGGACCCCTTGAGCCACGACCAACCCGGATCGGTGCACCCCGGTCTGCGCTGGGGCGGCACACACAGTGTTCATAGAGTTATTTTGGAGATTAAGCCCACAGAAACTGGTGCAGATTGGCCCAATAGAACTGGATATAGATTAGCCATACAGAGCCTGGTACAGTGCACTAAATGTTTTTTCAGAGATTCAGCCCTTAAAACCTGGTGCACAATATTTACACAAAGCTTTTTTTGGAGAAAAAGTTAACGAAAGTGCTTTTTATAGATTAGCAACACATGGCCTGGTACAGTGCACTAAAAGCTTTTTCAGAGATTGGGCCCTCAAAACCTGGTGAACTGTGTCCACAGAGAGCTTCTTGGAAAATAAGCCAAAATAAACTGGTACAAAGTAGCCAAATAGAGCTTGATATTGATTAGTCACATAGGGCCTGGTGCAGTACACTAAAAGCTTTTTCAGAGATTGGGCACACAAAACATGATGCACTGTGTCCACAAACTTCTTTTTTGGAGATTAAGCTCAAAGAAACTGTTGCACAGTGGCCTAATAGAGCTTGATCTAGATTAGCCACACAGAGCCTGGTGCAGCGCACAAAACGTTTTATTCAGAGATTGAGCCCACAAAGCCTGGTGCACAAGGTTTACGCTGAGCTTTTTTGGATATTAAGCCCACAGAAACTGGTGCACAGTTGCCATATAGCGCTTGTAATAGATTAGCCATGCAGCTCCTGGTGCTGTGCACTAACAACATTTTTTATTCTGGGCCCACAAAGCCTGGTGCACAGTTGCCACAAAGATCCTTTTTGTAAGATTACAGCACACTAGAACCTGTCATTAGCCCTCAATCTAATAGAGTCCTATTCCTGTGCTATTCACAGCAAAACGGCTGCACAATTCATAATCCAGCCTTCATATAAACCGGTACAAACCAAACTCAATTATCACAGGAGTGTGAAAGCAGAAAACCAAAAGAAAAACTCCTAAAATAGATATTTATTAGTATTAATATTAAAATCAATAACTGTAAAAGCTATATTGCTTCCAAGTGTCTACTCAGTATAGACCGGTCATGTGAGGTGGGTGTGGAGAAAGGTAGAGACGATTAGTGAGATGAGTGATGATACTCTCTTAAGTATAGATAGGCCAACTATAATAGTTTTAGTTTAAGGTAGTCATCCTATAGTTATAGGAGCGGGGGAGTATTCTATCCCTCCCTGTCACCTACCTGCCAGCGGAGGTGCACTATAAAGTATTGGGTGCCCCCCGCTCCTCATCGTCTCCCCCTATTCTCTCCCTGCAACCCGCCAGTTACCAAAGGAGACACCCACCACCAAAGAGGATAATTAGTGCCAGTTGTCACAGGTCAACAAATATTATTTTCTTTTACTAAGGTTGCCATAAATATGCCAAGCATAAGCCAGCTGCTTAAAACAATTAAGTCTGAGCAGTTGTACATACTTTATGTGTGCAATCACAACAATTATTGAAGAAAATAAATGAAAAGATCCCAGTAGAGATAGCTTATCTGCTGGGACTAGAGTTGAGCGCGGTTCGTGGCTCTCCAGTTCGTGGTTCGAGTGATTTTGGGGGCTGTTCTAGATCGAACTAGAACTCGAGCTTTTGTGCTAAAATTCGATAGTTCTAGATACGTTCGAGAACGGTTCTAGCAGCAAAAAGCAGGGCTTTTTACAGCTACAGTGTGCAGGAGCCATCGCTGGCAGCCTGCCACAAGCTGGTATGCACACCAGTGACTATGTAAGGGGAATACATGAAATAGCAGAAACTGCTGTGTGAATACTGACTTAAAAAATCCAATAGCTATATGCAAGAGTGAAAATGTGAAAAATGGAATCTGCTACTGAATTGATCAATGCAATAGAGCCCAAACACTACGCCAAAGTATTTCTCTACGTTGGGGTCCCTAGCTTGTGTGTGTCCTCTCATGCAGTTAAAAAACTTACCGTGTATGGGAAGCTGAGACCCAGGCTATTTATGCGTATGATATGGATTGGCAATAGGTGTGGTTGGAGAGGGTTCACAAACGAAAAAATACTAACAAATAGGAATAACGTTTGGAACACCATTCTAAGTCTGAACTGGGTGCAAAAACCTAAAAAAACATCACTATGGGGAGATAAGGTATGCACACAAGTGACTTGTAAGGGGAATACATGAAATAGCAGAAATTGCTGTGTGAATACTGACTTGAAAAATCCAATAGCTATATGCAAGAGTGAAAATGTGAAAAATGGAATCTGCATTACTGCCATGAACGTATGAATCAAGAGAAATTTAGCTACTGAATTGATCAATGCAATAGAGCCCCAACACTACGCCAAAGTATTTCTCTACGTTGGGGTCCCTAGCTTGTGTGTGTCCTCTCATGCAGTTAAAAAACTTACCGTGTATGGGAAGCTGAGACCCAGGCTATTTATGCGTATGATATGGATTGGCAATAGGTGTGGTTGGAGAGGGTTCACAAACGAAAAAATACTAACAAATAGGAATAACGTTTGGAACACCATTCTAAGTCCGAACTGGGTGCAAAAACCTAAAAAAACATCACTATGGGGAGATAAGGTATGCACACAAGTGACTTGTAAGGGGAATACATGAAATAGCAGAAATTGCTGTGTGAATACTGACTTGAAAAATCCAATAGCTATATGCAAGAGTGAAAATGTGAAAAATGGAATCTGCATTACTGCCATGAACGTATGAATCAAGAGAAATTTAGCTACTGAATTGATCAATGCAATAGAGCCCCAACACTACGCCAAAGTATTTCTCTACGTTGGGGTACCTAGCTTGTGTGTGTCCTCTCATGCAGTTAAAAAACTTACCGTGTATGGGAAGCTGAGACCCAGGCTATTTATGCGTATGATATGGATTGGCAATAGGTGTGGTTGGGGAGGGTTCACAAACGAAAAAATACTAACAAATAGGAATAACGTTTGGAACACCATTCTAAGTCCATTCTAAGGGATCATTTTAAACACTTAAAAAGCCTTTGCAGGTGTTTTGTGGTAATTATTCTAATTTTCTGAGATAATGAATTTTAGGTTTTCATTGGCTGTAAGCCACAATCATCAACATTAACAGAAATAAACACTGGAAATAGATCACTCTGTGTGTAATAACTCTATATAATATATGTGTTTCCCTTTCTATATTGAATTACTGAAATAAGTTAACTTTTTGATGATATTCTAATATATTGAGATGCACCTGTATATTTGCCCACCTATAATAATAACAATGTATTTATTTTATTTCTTAATTTTGTTCGAGAACTCAATTACAGTGTGGGGCTCGGTAAGGCTAATTTCTTGTGCACATTATCAATATTGTGTATTAGATATTAGTGTATTGTGCATTAGATAATTTGAACCTTTATTATTATTGAGTAATGCATATCCTTAATTTAAAAAAATACTATATTTTTGGTTTAAGATTGCCCATTAATAACCCATTTTTATTGGTGAGATATTTCTTGTGTTTTAATTATGGCTTACAGTGACACAAGTCCAAGGTATCTTTGAGAAGAGTCATTATTCTATTCTTAACTTCCAGCAAGGCAGAATATTGTATGCAGCCAATTCTGGAAGAATCCTTGGTGTCATGAAAAGTAGTAATTCATCTAAACAAAGGGGTTTCCACTTCATTTCACATAATCACAATCTCTATGTCCCTTCATCACTTTCTAATCTATTTTTCCTTACTGCTGTCCACATCCCCTGCAAGTGCATTTTTACTTATTTACCTACTAATAAACTACATGTACTTACCTTTGTTGCAGCAATCCTATTTTTCCACTTTATTCATGCCAATAACATTCACCCTTCATTCGTCATTCACAAAAAAAATGATGTTTAACATCCTCCTGGTGAAACCTTTTCCATTTACATTAAGACTTGGTGCATTGGCTATTTACTATAGTTACTACTACTGGACTTTCTTGTTTCACTATTATATCTATGGCCATTACAATGAAGGACTAAACAATAGCCTTTAAAATAACAAGGATAAGTTTAGAAAATTTCTATGCCCCTTTATAGCTTAATACAAACATTAATCCCTCAGTGACGGAGCCAATTTTTACCTTAACCACTGCTCGACATGGCCAATTTCTGCTTCTGTTTAATCTATCCTCCTTCCAAGAGCCCTAAGTTTTTCATTTTTTTGTCCACAAAGACATATGAGAGCTGGGTTTTTTTTGCAAGACATGATATTATTCATTTTACCACATAGAATACTGCAAAAAAACTCAACAGGAAATACAAATCAATGTGTAGTTAAATTACAAAAAAAATTCTGCCATTGTTATTTAAGAATTGTTATGGGTGATAAAAATGACCTAGCAATATGATTTTCTTTATCAGTATGATTACGACATTATGTCACCCTTATGGGATTAAGTCACCATTTTATTTTACAAGACCAGCAATATTTTTTTTTTTTGGTCAATACTCAATAGAGCTGTATGAGAGATTATTGTTTATAATCTCAAGATGATATTTTTATTGATACTATTTTGGGATAGATATGACCAGTGTCTGACTGGCTACCGGAGAAACTTCCAGTAATGCAAGGCCTGGCTGCGGTTACCTGCATTGAATTCCAGAGCTCCCACCTGAGCTCCAGAGTGCAGCCTGAACTGAACTTAGGGTTTAAAGGACTGAACCGTGAGCGCCGACTGATTCCCCTACGATTGTGGTTCAGTTAATGTCACAGCTGCAGACAGGCCAGGCTGAACTCCGGAGCTCAAGTGAGAGCTTCGAAGTTCAGCCCGACCTGTCTGCAGCTGTCATGAACTGAAGCACAATCACCGGGGAATCAGTCGGAACTTGCAGTTCAGTCCCGCAAGCCCCGACTTCAGTCCAGGCTGCACTCTGGAGCTCAGGTAAGAGCTCCGGAGTTCAATGCAGGTAACCGCAGCCAGGTCTGGTGTTACTGGCGGTTTCTCCGGTAGCCAGTTAGACACTGGATATGACATTTGGTAGGAGTTTTTTTTCAGCATTTTTTGGTGGTGTTGTGGAAACCAAAAAACACAATTTTGTTGTTTCAAATTTGTTTTTGCTTTACCAATTGGGTTAATTATTTTTATATTTTGATAAATTAGACTATTCTGGTTGCAGTAATATTCCCCATTTGTGTATTTTTATTTTCTTAATTATCGTAATTTTTAATTAAAAAAAATAAAAATATATATATATATATATATATATTTTTTTTTTTAATTGAACACTTTTTATTAATATTTATTACTGTATGCATTAGTCCTCTTAACCCCCCTTTGACACCACAGTGATTTCCCCCTGCTGTGACCCCTAAACAGCACTCCATGCAGTATAATGGGCCTACACACTGTATAATGGCGCCCACAACTCCCCCCAGTGTATAATGATGACCACCAGCCCTTCAAATAGTTTAAAAAACAAAATAAATTTAGAAGTACAAGAAGATAAATATTTAAATAACAAATGCCTAAAACTTTAAATTTATTAGATATATAGTACAGACCAAAAGTTTGGACACACCTTCTCATCTCTAGAACAACTATTAAGAGGACACTTTGTACAGCAGGCCTTCATGGTAAAATAGCTGCTAGGAAACCACTGCTAAAGACAGACAACAAGCAGAAGAGACTTATTTGGGATAAAGAACACAAGGAATGGACAATAGAAAAGTGGAAATCTGTGCTTTGGTCTGATGAGTCGAAAATTGAGATCTTTGGATCCAACCACCGAGTCTTTGTAGAAAAGGTTAACGGATGGACTCTACATGGCTGGTTCCCACCGTGAAGCATGGAGGAGGAGAGGAGGTGCTATGGTGTGGGGGTGCTTTACTAGTGACACTGTTGGGGATTTATTCAAAATTGAAAGCATACAGAACCAGCATGCCTACCACAGCATCTTGCAGCGGTGTACTATTCCATCCAGTTTGTGTTTAGTTGGACCATCATTTATTTTTCAACATGAAAATGACCCCAAACACAACTCCAGGCTGTGTAAGGGCTATTTGACTAAGAAGGAGAGTGATGAGGTCCTACTCCAGATGACCTGGTCTCCACAGTCACCAGACCTGAACCTAATTGAGATGGTTTGGGGTGAGCTGGACCGCAGAGTGAAAGCAAAAGGGCCAACAAGTGCTAAGCATCTCTGGGAACTCCTTCAAGACTATTGGAAAACCATTTCCGGTGACTACCTCTTGAAGCTCATCAAGAGAATGCCAAGAGTGTGCAAATTAGTAATGAAAGCAAAAGGTGGCTACTTTGAAGAACCTAGAATATGAGACATATTTTCAGTTGTTTCACACTTTAAGTATTTCATTCCACATGTTTTAATTCATAGTTTTGATGACTTCAATGTGAATCTACAATTTTTAGAGTCATGAAAATAAATAAAACTCTTTGAATGAGGAGGTGTGTCCAAACGTTTGGTCTGTACTGTACATTAAAAATGAGCTAGAATAGGCAAAACACCAAACACATACTGTGGTAATAATAACCATAAAAGCAAGGAAAGCTGACCCTAGTAGACTCTTTTCTCACCACTACCTTTCCGCGGAGGTCACACCCTAATCCTGCTCATATGATGCCCCCACTCACTGACGGCTGACCCTTAAGCTCTTGGGTTACAGTTCAGGTCCATTTTGGGTCCAGGAGCTGTAAAAAAAGCACATTATTAAAAAACATTATGATTATACTTACAGGTCCCAAGATGCGTCCGGCAGACTTTTTCCCGGCTGCTTCTGCTTCTGAGTCCGATCATTGCTGTGACCCCTGATAAGCATCGCTGACTAAAGGACCTTCCATGATGTCATAGCCATGTGCCCAATCTGGTGTAAATGTTGTACAGACATTGATTTTCAGACTAGTTACATGGCTATGACATCATCAAATATCCTGTTAAATAAACTTTGACTGTCACTGTGCAAGTGTGGCATCAGCATCATCCGGTATGGCCACACACTGTCTTGACAGGAGTGTTCGGCTGCTTGTATTTCCATGCAACTGAAGAGCTTGTGTCCGGAGAGTGTCAGCCCATGCCGGGTGATGCCGATGCAAGACTGCTTGAGTCATATGCAAGTGGAACTTCGGCTTCAGTGTCACCCTGCTTTTGACTCTGTATAGATGCTGTCTGTACAGAATGATGAAGCAGAGCTGACATGGCTCTCCCTGTGGACTACGTGGAACTAAGGATTTTTTTTATAATAAAGATGGAGTCTCTAAATGTTTTTTTTGTTTTATTTTTAATAAAAAAAAATGTTCTCTGTGTGGTGCTTTTTTTTACTGTTTACTAGAAATTCATGGTGGCCATGTCTAATTTGGCATGACACCATGAATTTCGGGCTTAGTACCAACTGAGAATACAAAGCTGATATTAACCCCTTTATTATCCAATGTGCTACCGCCATCAGGGACACTGGTTGAGCCAGGTTAAGCGCCTGGTAAAAGCGCTAAGAAACAATGCGATATTTCCATGGGTGGCTATAGGATGTGATTTTTAGCGTGGGGGGCTCAGAACACTTGGGCCTTACCACGCTGAGAATCCTAGCCCCCAGCTGCTTGGTTTTACCTGATTGACGATTAAAATACGACGGGAGCCCACACTTTTTTTTTATTATTTTTTATATAATTAAAAAAAAAAAATACTTTATAACATATAAACGTTTTATGTTATAAAGCGTTAACCATTGAGTGAAATAATTGTGTTATGACTCCACATATCAAAATACAGTTGCAAAGTGATATACAATGAGCCAATAATCCACATAAAAAGATTATAAAAAATTCCCAATTAGCAACTACATAGTATATGGAGGAATTGGCAGTGGTCTAAAACCCTCAAATCTAAAGATCCTATCAAGGCACTACTTTGGTTGACAGTGGTCAGATTCAAGCATGAACACATGACAAAGATTCATTACCAACAGGGATGGGTAGCAGTGCTCTATATAAATTGGAATTGTCTCGCACATCCATGAAACGTCCTGCGGGTAAAGCCAGCATACTTCTACTCTATATTGGTTGGGCCATAGAGATGCTCCTTAGGTCTTAAAGTCCCTTCAAAAGATTAGATTCAAACTGGACCTTCCCCTATTTACTTCAAAAGGTTCCCACTCTGACAAGGGCATTCCACGGCTTGCTTTGTGGCCTATATGGATCACCCGATATACACCAGAAGTATGCTTGCTTTCCTCGCAGGACCTTTCATGGATAAATGAGACAATTCCAATTTATATAGGGCACTCAAAAGCTAGGGGTCATTTGAGTTTCCGAGAAAAATGTTACTGGATTTTGTTGGCGGTGGGTGCAGGGGCAGCCATGTCAATTTTCCAGAGCCTTTGCCCTTCCGATAGCCCAACCGATAAAGTGGAAGCTCACTATTTTTCCATTGACAGCTGGTAGATAAGAGTGGGGCCTTGTATTCTGTTGATGTTTTTAATGTAACAAGCCGGGCAAGGGTAATGACCAAGTGTGCAGTAAACAATTTAAAATATAACTTTTAATATCACAATTAAAATATTAAAACAGACACAAAACACACAATATTTTAATAGGGATATTATAAGTTATATTTTAAATTATTTACTACACACTTGGTCATTACCCTTGCCAGGCTTGTTATATTAAGTTTCTGTGGGCAATATACACAATTGCTTTTTCTACTGATGCTTTTAATGGTAGCATTTTTGGCTACATAATTTTTTTGATCACTCAGTACAAGCTTAACATCATATTTTTCCTATTTTCGATGCTGAGTACTCACCGTACTCTGGGTTTCCCATTACAATCCCACAAACATGAGATTAAAGGGAATCTGTCACCACATTTGACCTATATAACCTATTAATATGGGCATACAGGTTATAGAATGCGGAAAATGTCATACCTGTATGTCTTATATCAGACGCCTTGTTGTGGATACATCATCTTTTAATCACTTTATATAAATAAACTCTTCCAGTCTATGGAGTAAATGCTGCCTGGAAGATAATTTTGCTTCCAGGGATTATTTATTATTATCTTCGTTCACTGTGAGGTCAAAGTGATGATATTTCTCTTTTGGGTCAGTAAGATTACAGTGACAACAAATGTATGTACTTTTTATTATTTCATACCGTTCGAAACATTATTACTAAAGGGTTGCCAAGGCAGGGGACATAATTATAGGATGGGAGCTAGAATGGGGATATTTTTACAGGATAGGGGTCAGCGAAGGAGACATTAACATAGGATGGGAGCTAGAATAGAATACAATATTTCAGGATGGGGGCCAGCAGGATGGGCATCATTTCAGGATGGGGGACATTTTTAGAAGAAGTGGGCCAGGATGAGGGACATTCTTACAGGATGGGGTCAAGATGGGAGACATTATTACAGAATAAGGGCCAGGTTGGAGGACATCAGTACATGAAAGAAGCCATGATAGGAGACATTATTTTAGGATCGGGGACATTATTACTATATAGGGTACAGGATGAATAACATTATTACAGCATGGGGGCCATTGCTTATGGGTGCTAGGGTGGGGGGCATAATTATAGGATAGGAGCCAAGATATGGGGATATTAATACAGGATAGGAGCGAGAAGGCAGGTCATTGTTACAGAATAGGGGCCAGGATTGGAGACGTTATTATAGGATGGGGGCTAGATGGTGTAAAATATTTCAGAATGGGGTCAAGGATGAGGGACATAATTTCAGGATGGGGGAATTTTTTACAGGATGGGAACCAGGATGAGGTACATTACTACTGGATATGGGGCAGAATTAGACATTACTGCAGGATATTGAACATTATTACAAGATGATGCAAAGATGGGAATTATTATTAAAGGATGGGGCCTTGATAGTGGACATTATTACATGATTGGGGACAAAATTTGGGTCAGTATTCTAAGAACAAGACATTTTTACAGGATGGGACCAGGATGGGGGACATTATTAGAAGATAAAGAGCAGGATGTGGAAAATTCTTACAAGATGTTACAGGATGGGAGACGT
Source organism: Anomaloglossus baeobatrachus (assembly GCF_048569485.1). Classification (NCBI taxonomy): domain Eukaryota; kingdom Metazoa; phylum Chordata; class Amphibia; order Anura; family Aromobatidae; genus Anomaloglossus; species Anomaloglossus baeobatrachus. The sequence continues at coordinate 681,385,374 of NC_134353.1, read as the reverse complement.
TAGACACAGACTTTTACCACTATGTCCAGTGCATGTTTGGGTTCAGTAAAAAAAGGAAGAAAAATGGTTAAAGCAGGACATACTTACCAGTCTCTTGGTGTTTACATTTCAGCCCCAAATTTGCATCTCCTGGTGAGGTTTTCTTCAAGAAAATGCAGATTTGGTACAGAAATATCTGCACCAGAGTTTTGCACCAAAACACAGAAAACCAAACCAAGCGTTACAACCACAGTTTTTGTGTAGTTTTCTGCCAGGCGATGCAGATTTGGTTCTGGAACTTATAAACCAAATTCCTGCACTAAATCTGTATCTCCTGGCAAAAAAAACATGTAAAAACTTTTTTGCCAGGAGATGCAGTATTGGTGCAGGAATGTGGTGTATAAATTCTAGCACCTAATCTGCATCTACTGTAAAAAAAAAAAAAAAGTGTTTTTCTGTTAAGAGATTCAGGTCTCATTGAGTTCATCCTAGGTGAGTTTACCTGCGGTCAAGGGTGGGGTACTGTGGGAACCTCCAGCTGTGACCATAGGTAAACTCAGTGACATCACTGCTCACAGATGTGGCTCAGTAAGTGTCTGCCTGAAGCCACAGCAGGCGGTCATATTCTCTAATGTGCCCAAGGGCTGCAACTTCACTATGCCGCAGAGTCGGGATCGCTGTAGGATGTCATGGTGTGGATTACGTCGGACCTGGGTTTTTTGGGGGTTAATAAACTGTAGAAAGAGGGTGGGGTTTTTGTCTTTTTTTAAAATAAAGGATTTTTCTGTGTGTTTTGTGCTAATTTATTTTTGTTTACAGATTTGTAATGGGGGTCTCATAGACCCCTTCCCAGTAATAATACAGAGCTTAGAGGCAACTATGATTTTTGACAACCACAGCTGTCATTAACCCCTTATATTACTCCGATTTCCACCGCACCAAGCCAATTGGGATGAGATGGGTAAAGTGCCGGAGTTGTCGCATCTAATGAATTTGACAATTTTGGGTGGCTATGGGCTATTATTTTTAGGTTGGGGGGTGGCACAATAACCATGGGCCTCCCCAGCCAGAGAATACCAGCCCCCAGCTCTCGCCTTTACTTGGCTGAGTATCAAATTTGGGGGGGATCGCATGCAGGTTTTTAAAAAACATTATTTAAATAGTTTTAAAAAGCTGCATTGAGTCCCTCATATTTTGATATACAGCCAAGATAATACGCATGGTTGGGGGCTACAGCCTGTAGCCATCTGCTTTATCTGCACTTGGTATCAATATATGGAGACCCGATGTCATTTTATTTATATATTTATGCTTACACCACTACAAAGACGCAGACAGCATGTGTGATTCCAACCAATCACAGACTCTGTAACAGAGGGTAGGGACGCAGTCCGACTGCAAACAAATCATAGAGAGCGGGACCTACAGTCAGTGGGGAAGAAGTAAATATATAAGAGCTAATGATCGGACCCAGAAGTAGTGCTACTGCCTTGGGAGAGTTCGGTTAGTATAACTGTCCTGCTTTATTCCTTATTTTCTTTCTTTTGCAGCTGCCTAGTCATTTCTAGCATAATTTATAATACATAAGTTCCAGTGCCTTAGACTTATATGGGGTTCGGCGGCTAGAGTCAAGTTCGGGGTCAAGTTCGGCTGCCAAACCTGATTCTTTTTTTGTCCGTGCTGGTACGGCAAACCTGAGTATCCATGGGTTTGCTCAGTACTATTTACAACAGAACTTTACTGTGTTAGGACCCCTTCACATGTCAATGATTTTGATATGTATGACTCCGTTTTCATACATACTGGAAACACGGACATACACAGACCCTTTAAAATCAATAGATGTGTTTTCACAAGGATCGTGTTTCTGTTTTTCTCCAGCAGCACTGATGTCACATGGACCCCACATTGATGGAATCCGTGTGACACATACTGGAGAAAACACGTGTCTTTGAAATAAAATTATTTTATATACTCACCTGTCTCCAGCGCTGCTATCTTCGGCGCTGCTGTCACTTGCTTCCAGACCTGCTCATTATGCTCATGAATATTCACTGCATCGCGGACCCGGTAGCAGCAGCACTGGAGACATCAGCACCAGGGACAGCAGCGCCGGGGACAGGTGAGTAAAATCGTCCTGCTCCCCATGCACTATCATGGATAGCACATGGTGAACACTAGTGTGCCAAAATCACGGCACAAGGATGGGCCATATGCACCGTCAACATGGCCATGCAAAATATGAACGTTTTCCACGGATGTGTGAAAAGGGCCTTAAAGGGAGGTGAAAAGGGACATTGCATTTCTGTTGAGAGTTATGTTTTTAAATATAGGCAAACATTCAGATGTTTGCTTTGAATGCATTACATAATATTATTTTCTATGTATACAGTGCATGTTTCCTGTGAAATTTTTCAGATAGTCTTGGGGATATAATTGCAGCTTGTGCCACCAACTGTATTTTTTCTGATATTATAGACCTCCATGTAGGCACTTTGTTGCTGCACTAAAGGTGGCTTTACACGCTATGAGATCGCTAAAGCAATCTCGTTGGGGTCACAGAATTTGTTATGCACATCCGGCCGCTTTAGCAATGTCGTTGTGTGTGACACCTATGGGCGATTTTGAATCGTCGCAAAAACGTTCAAAATCGCTCATCAGTGACATGCCCCCCTCTTCCCAATTATCGTTGCTGCTGCAGTAACGATGTTGCTTGTCGTTCCTGCGGCAGCACACATCGCTATGTGTGACACCGCTGGAACGACAAACATCTCCTTACCTGCGTCCCCTGGAAAAGGAGGAAGGCAGGAGGTGGGCGGCATGTTCCGGCCGGTCATCCCCTCCCCTTCTTTTCTATTGGGCGGCGGTTCAGTGACGCTGCTGTGACGTCACTGTGATGCTGAACGAACCGCCCCCTCAGAAAGGAGGTGGTTCGCCAGTCACAGCGACGTCGCTGCACAGATATGTGCGTGTGACGCTGCCGTAGCGATAATGTTCGCTATGGCAGCGATCACCACATATCGTGAAACCGACGGGGGCGGGTGCTATCGCACGCGACATCGCTAGCCAATGCTAGCGATGTTGCAGCGTGTAAAGCGGCCTTTAGTTATGCGACTTTCAATGTGGTTGACAATTTGTTTGTAGTTTTATAAAACAAACATCCAGAATAAAGGAGGTCTTATACATATGTGACGGGTGAGCTGAACACTTTCAAGATATATCCCACAGACATTTCTCTCTGAAGGGGAAAAAATGGACCAAAGTCAGATACTGTGATACAATACCAAACCAAACTATGTTACCTGCTTTACTCTCCGAGCACTCCGCAACACACTGCTCCAATGTTCTGGAAATGGTGGTGTCCTGCAGTCACCTGACAGGTGAGGCAAGTGTTCAAAAGCTGCAATGTATGGCCTTTTCCATCTGACTTAAGCTGGTGTCACACACAGCGACAACGACAACGACGTCGCTGCTACGTCACCATTTTCTGTGACGTTGCAGCGACATCCCGTCGCTGTCGCTGTGTGTGACATCCAGCAACGACCTGGCCCCTGCTGTGAGGTCGCCGGTCATTGCTGAATTTCCAGCTTCATTTTTTGGTCGTCACTCTCCCACTGTGACACACACATCGCTGTGTGTGACAGCGAGAGAGCGACGAAATGAAGCGAGCAGGGAGCAGGAGCCGGCGTCTGGCAGCTGCGGTAAGCTGTAACCAGCGTAAACATCGGGTAACCAAGGGAAGACCTTTCCCTGGTTACCCGATATTTACCTTCGTTACCAGCCTCCGCCCTTGCTGCCAGCGCCGGCTCCTGCTCTGTGCACATGTGGCTGCAGTACACATCGGGTAATTAACCCGATGTATACTGTAGCAAGGAGAGCAAGGAGCCAGCGCTAAGCAGTGTGCGTGGCTCCCTGCTCTCTGCACTGTGACATGTAGCTGCAGTACACATCGGGTTAATTAACCCGATGTGTACTGTACCTAGGAGATCAAGGAGCCAGCGCTAAGCGTGGCTCCCTGCTCTCTGCACATGTAGCACAGCGACGTTATGATCGCTGCTGCGTCGCTGTGTTTGACAGCTAAGCAGCGATCATAACAGCGACTTACAAGGTCGCTGTTACGTCACAGAAAATGGTGACGTAACAGCGACGTCGTTGTCGCTGTCGCTTAGTGTAAACCCAGCTTTAGGCCTCAATTCCATCTGTGCATAGCTTCCGATGAAAGAGCATCAGAAGCGATATGCTAATGACCCTCTGCTGTGAGTGGCAGCTGAGGGTCATGCGACTGTGATCTGATCTAGCGATCGGATCACAGCTGCGGAGGAGAGGAGCACTTTCTTCCTCTCCTCCACTACCAGTCTCTGCGTACATCGCACTGCACTCGGAAGACATGTGAGTGCAGTGCAATCTTTCACAGCAACCATAGACGTGTATGGGTGCGTGTGAGCCGAGACGCGCTGCCAAATGCAGCATACTGCAATTCATTTCTCATGCCGAAATGGCATGAGAAATCAATTGCAGATGGACACAGCCCCATAGTTTTGCACTACAGTGAGTACGATCTGCTGTTTTTATCAGATTGCACATGTCTTTGTAAAACACAATTAGAACTGAGGCCTTAATACAAGAATTTTTTTTAACAATACCATTAATGCTCTATTCATACTTGCTCTACAAGTCTCCATGAAGGAGCAATGTTATTTTTACTCTCAGATAGATGAAAAATATGAAAGACACATTAGACTTTACCCTGGATTAATTGCAACCATAGCCATTGCATAACAATTGATAAATCATCCCTTTTTACTATAGGATTAACGACAGCTATAGTACAAAACAAACACCCTGTGCACCTATTTCAATAAAAATATCTATCTAATTATCTATCTATCTATCTACTATCTATATATCCACTATCTATCTATCTGTCTGTCTGTCTGTCTGTCTGTCTGTCTGTCAGTCTGTCTATCTATCTATCTATCTATCTATCTGTCTGTCTGTCTGTCTATCTATCTAGCCATCTATCTATCTATCTATCCACTATCTATCATCTATCTATCTATCCACTATCATCTATCTATCTATCTATCCACTATCATCTATCTATCTATCTATCTACTATCATCTATCTATCTATCTATCTGTCTGTCTGTCTGTCTGTCTATCTATCTAGCCATCTATCTATCTATCTATCCACTATCTATCATCTATCTATCTATCTATCTATCCACTATCATCTATCTATCTATCTATCTATCTGTCTGTCTGTCTGTCTGTCTGTCTATCTATCTATCTAGCCATCTATCTATCTATCTATCCACTATCATCTATCTATCTATCTATCTATCTATCCACTATCATCTATCTATCTATCTATCTATCTATCTATCTACTATCATCTATCTATCTATCTATCTATCTGTCTGTCTGTCTGTCTATCTATCTAGCCATCTATCTATCTATCTATCCACTATCTATCATCTATCTATCTATCTATCTATCCACTATCATCTATCTATCTATCTATCTATCTATCTGTCTGTCTGTCTGTCTGTCTATCTATCTATCTAGCCATCTATCTATCTATCTATCCACTATCATCTATCTATCTATCTATCTATCTATCTATCCACTATCATCTATCTATCTATCTATCTATCTGTCTGTCTGTCTGTCTATCTATCTAGCCATCTATCTATCTATCTATCTATCTATCTATCTATCCCTCTATCTATCTATCTATCTATCCCTCTATCTATCTATCTATCCCTCTATCTATCTATCTATCTATCCCTCTATCTATCTATCCCTCTATCTATCTATCTATCTATCTATCTGTCTGTCTGTCTGTCTATCTATCTAGCCATCTATCTATCTATCCACTATCTATCATCTATCTATCTATCCACTATCATCTATCTATCTATCTATCTATCCACTATCATCTATCTATCTATCCACTATCATCTATCTATCTATCTATTTATCTATCTGTCTGTCTGTCTGTCTATCTATCTAGCCATCTATCTATCTATCTATCTATCCACTATCTATCATCTATCTATCTATCCACTATCATCTATCTATCTATCTGTCTGTCTGTCTGTCTGTCTGTCTGTCTGTCTAGCCATCTATCTATCTATCTATCTATCCCTCTATCTATCTATCTATCTATCCCTCTATCTATCTATCTATCTATCTATCCCTCTATCTATCTATCTATCTATCTATCCTTCTATCTATCTATCTATCTATCTATCTATCTATCCTTCTATCTATCTATCCCTCTATCTATCTATCCCTCTATCTATCTATCTATCTATCTATCTATCTATCTATATCTATCTATCTATCTATATCTATCTATCTATATCTATCTATCCCTCTATCTATCTATCTATCCCTCTATCTATCTATCTATCTATCTATCCCTCTATCTATCCATTATCTATCTATCTATCTATCTATCCACTATCTATTTATGTATCTATATATCTCCTATGTATCTATTATCTATCTCTCTTATCTATCAAATATTTATCTCTTATCTATCTATAAATGTATCTATTCATATATCTATTCTAATATTTATCTCTATCAATTATCTATCTATTAATCTCCAGGCAGATATGATCTTTAGTCAAAATAATGCATTACAAGTTTGTGAGAATGGGAACTTTTACTGTTGTCTTTGTTAAGCTTTACTTTCTGAGTATTTGCAGCTTAATATTTCCATTCATGGCTAGAATTGTAAACAGAGGGTAGGGAATGGAGAAATTTCCAAGCATTAATAAATGTTTTATGCATATTTATATGTGAACAAGGTAGATGAAGCTACTGCTTACCCTTTACTCTGTTGGAATAATAATTGGGATATTTATAAGCTAAGCATGTGCGGAATAAATATGGAATGATGATGGTGGTCCTCACTGGGCAAGTGCTTGGCAGTTCTGCTGCTCTTTGAAAACAAGGCACCTTAGAAAATGAAGTACTTGTCTTGTGGCTCATTTGGAATGCAGAAAGCATCCGAGTCGCTGTGCAGCACTGCAAGAAAACCCTGAGAAGACAAGAAAAATGAAGGCAGCCACAATCTCATTTTCTGAGGGCTGCAAGTCAGCCAGGAAATGGCTATTATTCCATCGACACTGTCGGTATTAAGTTATTTCCTTCACTAAATACGAGAATGTTCATGAATATCTATTGAGTCCCAGATACTGGTGTCTAGTGGCAGTATGGCTCACTGATTGTAGCTTTATATTCCTCTGACTACACACCTCAATCTCACATTGAAGTGAAAGACAATAGTATTTTAAATTGGTTAATAAATCTCCAGATTGATGCTCTTGGAAGGTGCATGAACTTAGTCTCTATTACAAGAATAAAAGCAAAACATTTTAACCATTAAAATACTTTAACCTTCCAAAAGAGTGATCTGGCCCTGAGAATCTGCAAAAGTATATTATATCTGAGATCTGCTACTATATTGAAAATAGTGTCTGTTAGATTACAGATAAACCTACAGCATGATCTGGGTATTGGGCGTCTGGGTGTATTACAAGCCTGATATGAGGCTGTTCTTATGTGTGGTGACCGGAAGAAAATAAAGTCCTGTACATATACAGCTTATTACCATCACTGATAAATTAGGATATTGTGTAAAAAATGGAAACTAATTCATACAGATGTTTTTTTTCTATTCTAGGAAATACATATTT